>NC_034598.1:53357421-53378546 GCF_900095145.1 Mus pahari | reverse complement strand
TTGAGTATAGCCTTTTGTAGTAGGATCTGATGATGTTCTGGATTTCCTCAGGGTCTGTTGTTATGTCTCCCTTTTCATTTCTGATTTTGTTAATTAGCTTCTTAAGCTTCTATCTAAAATTTTAATTTCTAAATAAGTTCAAGTAACAGTAGGATTTAAAGAAATTGTATCTGGTTTTAAAGTGCCTGTCTTAGGGTTTCATTGCTGTGAAGAGACACCGTGACCAAGGCAACTCTTATAAAGGACACCATTTAATTGGGTCTGACTCACAGTTTTATAGGTTTAGCCCAGTATCATGATGGTAGGCAGCACAGCAGTGTCTAGGCAGACATGGTGCTGGAGAAGGAGCTGGGAGTTCTAGAGACTCTCTTCCACAGGAAGCCAGGAGGAGGCTCTCTTTGGACACTATGCAGGGCTTGAACATAGGGACATCAAAGCTTGCCCCCACAGTGACATACTTCCTCTAATAATGTCATACTTCCTAATAGTATCACTTCCCGTAAGCCAGGCATATTTAGACCACCACAGTGCCTTGTAGAGAAAAATGTTCTTGTAGGATACTGATTCGATTTCAGTGAAAAATGCCTTTTTCTAAGTCCAATTCTGTCCACACTTCCCTCTGACTTTTGTGGCAATGGGATACACATGCCTCCTTTTGGGTTTCTTTGTCCAAACACAATGACCCTTATGAAAGCTACTAAGATAGGCTCCTCCTATAGTACAGAAACCACTTAGTATTTATCAGACCCTACTTGTATTCACTACAACCATGGACTGTACAGTAATCATACATAATTTATTTTACACAAAGGGGGAAATTCAACAAAATACAGGAAATAATATATTGTTTTAGTAAATAATATTACCAAAGGAAGTAAGGACTATACATTTCTCAGTGAATGGCGGTTGTTATTCCACAGTAAAACTGACATACCTGTATTTTACTTGTTGCTACCCTACAGAAAAATTTCACTGAAGTTGTGCCCTTTTAAAAGTTGGTCAATCAACTGCTTCACTGGAAAGCCTCTACTGTTTTGCAGTGGTCTACTATCCTTTGCATTTAAAGTGTTGCTGTGAAGACCTACAGTCTATACAACTTCAAATATCCACATGAAGAAGAAAGGGTTGGTAGATGCTGATAATGCAATCGTTTGTTTAGGACAGTGTCATGTTTCCCCTCTTTGGAGAGTGTGAAGGCTACCTTGGCACCATGTTCTAAGACGGAAGCGATAGAGTCTCAGCAAACTGGAGTGCTGGCTCCGTTGCTACTCGAGAAGAGTGCTCGCTCTTTATGGAGGAAATGAGAAACATGAGGTAGACACGTGGAAGATATTTCACAGCATTTCAGGAACTTTTAATGACACCCTTATTGACTCTAAATCAAGAAATGACCTTTCTGGCCATGGATCTTTCAGCAATCTATCAACACGGCTGGCTTTTCCTGCCTTGCAGAGGATCTCAGTTGTTCTAGTAAGCAGACTCTTGCTTTCCTCTGAACTGTGCTAAGGGAACAGAATGTCTTTCTGCCTCCCCTGAGTGCATCTGATGTTATATCAGCTCCGATGTAGAGCCCTATCTTGTGTCCATCAACTGATACTTTTTTTTTCAATGTTTTGGAGTCCTTAAATTATTTACCATGTGTCTCATAATGCCTGTATACTCTTTTGTAAATGTAACTTTTATCCTCCTGATTTAATTGTTGTTTCTGAGGCTTATTGCCTCAGTCAGCTAACCTAGGCCTAGTCCTGAAAGCTTCTGGCCTCCATACAATCTAATCTAGGCATAGAATGTTTTCAGCCTCGGAGACTTCTGAGTACAATTACCCTTTCTAGTTCTTTCTGAGTTCTGGCTGGCTGGCTCAACTTAGCTGTTCTGGCTCAAACTCCTCTCCAAGCTGATTCAATCTGGCTTTTCTCTTTCTCTCTCTCTCAGCCTCTCTTGAATTGCTCTGCTTGGCCTCATACTAAATCTGGCAATATGTTCTAATTTTCTGGCTCCTTCTCATCCTCTGGCTCATTCTGTCTTCACCTGTGTCTAGCTTGTTCTCTCTGCAACCTGTCTCTGTACAACTCTCCCAGTAAACAACTGGGCCAAATTCTCTGTGGCTTTTGTCATATACTTTAAAGGCAGTAAGAAGAAACCCAAAGACTGACAGACATATAAGTTTATAAAAACAGAGATAAAGTTGTCACCCTGCACTGTTTTTCTTTTCTTTGTATATGTAGTAGATCACAACACTGTATTGTATTTCCAAATGTCTTTCTGTTTTTATTGAATTAGGGTTCATGGGTTATTGAATTTATTGTTTATATTCTTCTCAGAAGGATAAGTAATTAGCTTATGGAAATCTAGGGAATACGTGGTGGCACACGCCTTTAATCCCAGCACTCGGGAGGCAGAGGCAGGCGGATTTCTGATTTCGAGGCCAGTCTGGTCTACAAAGTGAGCTCCAGGACAGCCAGGGCTATACAGAGAAACCCTGTCTTGAAAAAAAAAAAAAAGAAAAGTCTTTCTGAGTTAATGAAAAGGTTCTGACTGTTGTAACAGGGCTCAGAAAAAGCACAAGACTGAAAGAGGTTTGCAACAGAGGTGGGCAGGTGAGATAAAACTTGATAATTTACCTTTTATACTTCTGTTTGTATGGAAAATATCTTTGCTTCTTCATTATTAGCTAATAGAAACATGTAATTATATACTGCAAAGACTGACATTGATTGGCAAGTTGGACATTTTTATCCTGGAGAGTCTGTGGCAGAAAATGGTAAGCCCATATACCTTGTCCCCATTTGCCTACCATCCTGTCAATTGTCACACTTACAAAGATCTGGGACTAGGCACACATGCATACAAAAAAGAAAAGAAGAAATGTAAAACTGTGGAGTTCTAGACTATACTTATAATTTACAGAAGAAATTACATTGGTGTTTTGATTTTGACCAGTGATTATGATGCTTATTATGACTTGAAATTTTCTAAAGTATGTATTAGTTAGGATGTGTCTAATTTTCAACATTAAGTGAATAATGAAGTATTCAGAATTCCCCACATTGAATAGTTAGACATTAATAGTATTGCATTTCCAAAATAGGCAAATATAGTGATTAGTTTGTCTGACGTAGGCTTTCCAGGCTCAACCCTGAAATCTGGATGGGGATTTTATACAACGTGATTTTCAAGGTTGCGCTGTATTTGGGGTAAGGCAAATCACTGTAAGGTTTAATTTCTTTGTGTTGTTCAGTGACCAAAAGAGACTACAATAACACCACAGGGTAGGCAGCTAACTATACCAATGAGCTACCTCTGCAGGTTATATGAGGGTGGCTGGCTGGACACCACTCAGAACACTGACACCTGTCCCTGGCAAGTCGCTCAGGTCTCCTCATGCTCTCAGTTTCTCTGTAAAAGGAGGGAGATGAGCCATGGTTGTGGTTCCTTTCATTCTAGATTTGGAGTAAGTGTTTGGAATGGGCAGAGTGGGACATACTTGAAGTTTATGATCCCCTCACCTGTAAGACACATGAACACCCCACTATCCTATTTAAGGCAGATCTCTCTATCTCCTTTGTTCTGTATTTGATCACACAAAGAGCCTAGCTTTTATTAGCCATCATTACTTTAACCCCTACAGTTACAGCTTCAACTAAATTTTGTTTGATTACCTGAAAAACAATATTACCACCTCTGTCCTCTATTCTAGCTTATTTTGTTCCCAGTATTGACTCTTAGAAGCAAAACCAAGCAGACAGTTCTTGTATGAACTATAAATCCTTGCAGCCTAGACCTTTGGCTTTTCTTATTTGGGCAGGGAAAGGTCCTCAAGCCTCTGTAGCTCTTGAGATGAACTGATTTTAATTTCACTGCTGTTTTGTTTAAGTGTCTAGAGGGATTGGAAGCAATGAGGAAACACACATCCGCCAAAGGTCTAGGCTGCAAGGATTTACTTAAAATTGGAACATCCTTTAGCACACAACAGGTTTTTGTTCTCTTTTTAAATTCTAAAGGCTTTGATAGAGAATCCATGCTAGGTAGAGCTTTGGTGACATGATTCTGTTGCCAATTCTTAGATTACAATAGACAGGCAGATACTAGGCAATATTCTGAGCAAAGTATATGCGGTGTGTTTATAACACACACACACACACACACACACACACATGCACACGCATACACACACACAGTCATACTTCAAAAAGTATTTAGCATGATTTATTTTTGGACAGAGCCTCATTAATACAGAGTGGATGTTGATCTTGAACTCATAATTCTCCTGTCTATACCTCACAAGTTCTGGGATAACAGGCATGCACTACCATGCTTGATTTAATGCATTGCTAGGGGCTGGCTGAATCCTAGGAAGCCTTCACAATTGTACCACATGTCCAGCAATTCCCATGCTCTCTTCTATTATTTAGCATGCACTTCCTATGTGGACACATGTGCTAAGGTAACAGTATGAATTTGCTATAAATTTATACCTGGGTTTATTCTATGAAGTACTTTTATCTTTGGCAAATATTCATTTTCTTTCCTTCTTACATATACCTGATATAATATATATATATATATATATATATATATATATATATATATACTGTACATATATTCAGATATTTAAGACATATATATCTGACACGTTGACATGGTTATATACAGATGCTAAGATTCTTGGTGACACTCAATTCTATTCCTATTTACTAGGCTTCCTTACCTCATCTAAGCCTAAAAATGTGGGCTATCATTTCAAATCACCATTCAAAGAATGCTACAGTGACATTGCTGACAGCAATTACTGTGTTTTTATTGGATATTTCTACAGTGTATGTGTGTGTGTGCATGTGTGCAATGCCTGTGTGTGCTCATTTGTATGTTAATGTGTGTGTATATTCATATAAGAATGCAGTTTTATATATATATACATATATATATACTCTGTTCCACATAGAGAGGTCAGAGGATAGTATCTGGTGCTAGTCTATCCTATCTGAGGCAGGGCCTGTTTGCGTTCAATGCAGAGTACTCAGGGACCAGGCTAACTAGCTCTGTTGCATCTAGCTTATCTCTTGTCTCCACTGCCCATATCCCTGTAGTAGCACCAGAACTACAGACGCTCATGTATCAGGCATGATACCTGATATAGAAGTTATGTACCTGGCTTTGTATGACTTCCAGTGATTCAGACTCAGGCACTGAAGGCTTTGTGTGACTTCCAGTGATTCAGACTCAGGCACTGATGGCTTTGTGCAACTTCAGGTGATTAAGACTCAGGAATTTATGTCTTTGTGTAGCTTCCAGTGATTTAGACTCAGGTACCAGTGCTTGTATGGCAAGTGCTGTTCCCAACTGAGCTGTCTCCCCATTTTCTGACAATACTTCTAGAACCCATGAATGAAAATAAAGCACATTTGAAGCTTTGTGTATTGGCTTCCCGGTTTATTTTGAATTTTATGCTGTATGCCTCAGTGATAGATAAAGGAGAGTAAGCTGTATTTCGTCCATGATACAGTTTTGATCTTTCTCTGTCATGCTTTTGAGCCTTCGCCTCCTGCTGAGGCATTGCTTCTCTTTGGATTTGCCAGGACTTTGCTCATTTGTTATGATCTTTCCCCTTCCTGTCTCCCATGCTTTATTTAATTTTCATCTCACAGCCACAGCTAGTTGTCTAATTGGAGCCTCAATATTTATATATGCAAATAGGTATGCATGCTAATTCCCTTTTAATTTGGTATTTTTCAATAATCGATTATTTTCTAGGTAAGAGAAGAGCCTGTTGCTATTATTTCTCTCCTTTGTAAAGAAGACTATTGTAACCCTGATGTGTTAAAATTTTCAAAATTATATTATGTATTTGCCTTTAGAAACCCACGAGATTTAACTTCACTATGGCAAGATCACATTTTGTACGATGTTGTTCTTTCCATGGAATTCTTGTAGAACAGCCGCCCCTGGGAAACCATCCTTCCTTGTACCACACTTGCAATTAAAGATGGGGATCGTTCTTCACTCTTGTTCTTCTTGTTAATTCTCACCTCTCTGCGAGTTATTTAGCAGCATCTTTTTTCTCAGCCCGTTATTCTTTTCTCAGGCTTTTAGCATCTAATTTACAGCTCTGATATTTTAAGGCAAAGTTTTGTTATGGAGAAAGACAGATGAGCATATTTGCTCGATAATCTAGTCAATGAAGATAGGGAGGCTCTAGTTCAGTGAACGCCACGCCTTTCAAAGACAGGGTGATGGCATAGTTCTTGTCTAAGTATGAAGCTTGAAAGGGTGGTGGTATAGTTCTTATGTAAATATAAAGCTAAGGAAAGAGAGGAGCTGTAGGTGGAAGTTCTACTTTGAAAACCAGCAGGCTCAAAGTAGCCAGTTTCTATCAGAGTCTAAGGCAGAGCCCTCCTAATGCTGTAACCCTTTAATACAGTTCTTCATGATGCGGTGACCCACAACCATAAAATTATCTCATTGTTACTTCGTAACTGTAATTTTGCTGCTGTTATGAATCATAATATAAATATCTGATATGTCAGACATGAGATATTTGACTCCCAAAGGGGTCAGGACCTACAGGTTGAGAACTACTGGTCTAAAGTCAGGAAAAGAGCACTGTCATTCCACTGCAGAGGTAAAGGGCTCAGTTAGGTGCACACATGGAATTAACTATCACATTCTCTAAACAAGATGATGATGGATCTCAGGAGAACTATTTAAACAGCAGAGGTAGGATGGATGTGGAGGTAGGGTCAGAAATTCAAGGTTTTCCTCAGATACACAGAAGGTCTGAGATAAGTCTGGAAAATGGAAGAACCTTGTCTCAAAGATTATCCTGTTTATGGTTGAGAATATAGTTCAGTGGATAAAATTCTTTCATGACATTCGTGGAACTTCATATCCAGTCTCTAGTACCACACAAAACTGAGGGACAAAAAAATAGTTGTGGACACTTGAGTGAACGTTAAGATAAAACCAGAGAGGTGAGTAGATGTTTGCCACAGGGAAAGTTGCCTGACTTCTTTTTCTCCTATAGATATATATTCTGTATTTAAGATACTCAATGTTACTGTTATTATTTTTGCATGAATGTATGTTACGTTAAGAATTATAATGAGCAGGCTGGAAGAAATGGGTCAGCTGTTAAGGACACGTGACGCTCTTACAAGCACCTGGGTTGGTTTTTAGCAATCACATTAGGAGGTTCACTTTTGGGATTCTGGTTTTAGAGGAAGTGACAGCCTTTTTGGGTCTTTACGGGTACCTACATACATGTTGTACTACACATACTTAGACTCAGTTCTGCTCTCCCCCTCAAATAGAAATAACACAAATCATTAAAAATAATCATAATGAAAATGCTTAACTCACAACCACCTAAGTCAATAAATAGATACCACAAGACCATTCTCCAGTCCCTGATTACAGTTCTCACTTCCCAAGGGAGAAGTCATTATCCTGGTATTTGACAATCATTTACTTACTTTTTAAAACACTTTATAGCACACATCGTTGAACAGTGTAACAATTTGCTTCTAGGTTTAGCTATTTATGTGAATGTAACCATTATAAATATATTAGTCAGTCTTTCAAATGGTTTGTTATATCTTTGATGGTTATTTTCAGTCTATATTTCTAAGCTCTTCTATTGAAACATTATATAATAGGTGAGCTGTGTGTTCTCTGTCCTTCCATGTCTATAGGTAATGTTTACTTATGGGTGACTTTCCTTGAGGCTGGGCTCTTTGTTTGTATAAGAAGCCCTCTGCGTTGAGAACACGTTTAATTCGGATCTCATAGATTATGGTTGACCTGAATTTTAATCTTGGCTTTAACCCTGGTGAAGGCTGTCCTTTCCTGCCAGTTACTTTATCTCTTTGCTTTGTTGAATGGGGATAAGAACAGCACCCACACTGTGGAGTTGGGTAGCCTGAAAACAAATTTATAAAAGTTTCTTAGAGCAGTGTGAGGTGGGGATGGGGTAGGGGAGCAATGACAGCACTCACCACTTGTTTAAATGTTCTAAGATTCTTGTGTAGATTAAATGAGTGAAGTTTAATTAGCATCTCTCTGGTAAATAGGATTTAAAACGGTGGAGATTCTTGCTGAATTTCTGTTTCCCCTTTCCTCCCTGATGATATGGCTGCTTTCCAGACAGCAGAGGCTTCTGGGAGTCTCATGGTTGTATAAATGAGGATGTTGCTAAAGCTCCCTTATGCGTGTTGCTAAATACCTGTGCTGCCATCATGCTTTTTGTTCATTTCTTCTCCAGCAAGTAGTTTTGAAGTTTTCCATCCTTCAGGACTTGTGCTCAACTTTTGGGATGCTAAAGGGAATGACAGATCCTTGCTTCAAAGGGGGGAAGTCCACACCAAAGCCACTTTGACATCATTTATCTACCATAAACCAAAGAAAGGAGAACATCTTGAATTTGCCAGGATTAGAGACCTGACCTTAGAGCATTTGCGGCAAATAGAGAGAGGTCGGAATGAGTGGAAAATGTATCAGAGTTCTAGGGATGCACTGTCTAACAAGCAGATGGGGTGTGACATTTTCATGCAGATTGGCAGAGAGGAAACATTATGTGGTCTCAGTATATTTTTATTTTCCGGTTGTAGTGGAGGAGCTTAGGATGAGAAATGTGACGAGATTTATTTTTCGTAAAAACCCAAACTTCCAATAAGGAACAAAATACCCATGAAAGGATATAGGTACAGAGACAAAATTTAGAGCTAAGACGAAAGGATGGACTATCCAGAGACTACTCCATCTGGGGATCCATCCCATCATCAGCCACCAAACACAGATACTAATGCACATGCCAGCAAGATTCTGCTGAAGGGACCCTGATATAGTGGCCTCTTGTGAGGCTATGCCAGTGCCTGGCAAACACANAAGTGGANGCTCACAGTCAGCTATTGNATGGAACACAGGGCCCCCAATGGAGGAGCTANAGAAAGTACCCAAGGAGCTGAAGGGGGNTGCAANNCTGTAGGTGNAACAACAATNTGNACTAACCANTACCCCCTGAGNTCGTGTCTCTAGCTGCATATGTAGCAGAAGATGGCCTAATCGGCCATCATTGGGAAGAGAGGCCCCTTGGTCTTGCAAACTTTTATGACCCAGCACAGGGGAAGGCCAGGGCCAAGTAGTGGGAGTGGGTGGGTAGGGGAGAGGGGCAGGGGGGTATAGGGAACTTTTGGGATAGCATTTGAAATGTAAATAAAGAAAATAATAATAATAATAACCAAAACAAACAAACAAACAACAATAATACAAACAACCAAAACAAACAAACAAAAAACCCAAACTTCCCTACCCCTCATTTTAGTCCAGGGCTGTCCAATAAGATACAGCACAAACACAGAGACCCTGTGTTGAAAAACCAAAAAGAAAAAAAAATATTACACTCTAGTTGACTTATTAAAAAAGCAAACAAAAATAG
Organism: Mus pahari; assembly: GCF_900095145.1. Lineage (NCBI taxonomy): Eukaryota > Metazoa > Chordata > Mammalia > Rodentia > Muridae > Mus > Mus pahari. The sequence goes on along the minus strand of NC_034598.1, from coordinate 53,369,116 downwards.
TTGAAATAATTTTAATGATATATGATATTGATTATGTATATGTAATATGCAGATGGTCCCTGAGTTAATGATAGCTTGATAGAGGGATTTATCTTCACCCTGAAATGAATGTGTACCCATGTAGTATTACTAGCTGAACATGAAATCAATATAAATATTATTAATGGTATATTTAAATACCTTTTCTGTACTGAATCCTCAAAAAGTGGTGATTGCTCATTCAATTCAGACTCAGAATTTTTACCAGAAGCACTTTCTGTGTATTTAAATTCACAAAACTACAGTGTAAAGTAGGATGTGTATCTGAGAACCCAAATCTTTTAAGTTCAGACTCCAGTTTAGAAAACTTGAACACAGATAAACTAACAGGTTCAGATTTCAAGTTACCTCCCAACAAACCGGAGCCTAGCTCCAGTTTCTAGGGTAACCCCAACAGATCAGCATCTCCCGGTTAATCTCCCCAAACAATTCAGCATTTCCAATTCCCAACAAACCCACCTAAGGCCCACCAATGCAGAGGGAAACAGAAATTAAAACTTATGGTTTGACTCCCAAAACAAGCTAATTATACTAAAGGCCATAGTAGCTCTCCAATAAGATGTTTGCACACTCACCACCCCCCTCCAGCTTGCTGCTTTCTATAAAGCCCAAATTGCCCCCATAGATAGTGGGGCTCCTGCTGTGTCAGGGGTGGTAGGCAGGGAGTCCAAGCTCAAGCTTGTGAATAAAGGCCCTGCTATGATTTGCATCAGATCAGCTCCTGTCTGTTTTTTGGGTTTCATCAACACTCTTCTGGCCCTACATATCCATGTTGCTCAAAACATATAAAAGCACTAAAAATGTAAAGTTAATTCTAATCACATGAATGTTTACAGAAGTATACCATTTCTCTTTTTTTTTTTTTTTTTTTTTTTTCTGGCCCTACATAGGGCAATAACTTATATCTGACTGCTCTGATGTAAGTGGTAGAGAGAATAATCACAAGAGATGGAAAGGCAGCTGCAAAATATATTTCCCTGGTCATCCCTTTTCACATGAAGATGCACTTCACCATAGCATTGCACAGCATAGTTTTATGTGCATTGCAGATTGCCCACACATTACCAGTCTATGGTGGACACCAAGAACACTTTCCCCTTCTTTATAGATCTGGGAGTTGAAATCCTAGCTGGCTGAGATCTTGGCATCCCTTAGGGGCTGGGCTGCTAGGCTCTACACATTAAAATTCTCTTTATCTTGGTATTTTGTTTTAAAATAATTCTGTACAAATATTTAATTGTTTTAAAGTTATGTGTTTCTTTGTGTGTCTGTGTGGTTATGTGCATGTGTGTTTCATGCTGATAGAGGCCATAAGAGGGTGTGGGGTTTGCTCTGTAGCTGGTGTCCTAGGCAGTTGTGAGGCGCCCAATGTGAGTACTGGGAACTGATCTCCAATCCTGTGGAAGAGCAGCACAAACTCTCATTCACAGAGCTGCCTCTCTAGCCGCTCCAAATCAGTCTTTTAAAAATGATTCTTCTACTTGGTTTCAAATTTCTGTTTCGAGAAGTGCCTGCCATTTTTATTTTTACTGAAGAATTTACATTGTTTCTTGAGATGGTGGTTCACGTTAAACTTCTAAAAATATCACAAGGAAAGTGGATGCATGGCAATAATTAGAATTTCTGTTCTCCAGGAAGGACTTTGAAATTGGTGTGACATTGCACATCAGGGGCTTAGGAAGGGGTTTATAAACTTATAACTAGCTAGAAGAATTATGTATGTGATTGAAGGATTATGTGGAAGCTTGGTCCGGTGGCTTTTGATGAAGTGGAGCACGGAGTTTTCTGAAGAACCGTGATAGAAGCAGTTGCCTGTGATGAATTCCTATCAATTGAGAAACAGATTGTATTTCTGGGAAAGGTAGCTTAAAATATTTCTTATCACTCTGGATGTGAGCTTCTTGGCATTCACTATTGAATAATTATTTCTGGAGAGTGTTGTCAGAACCAGGCCTTCTAAAAATAAAGGCAACTCTCATCGAATTAGCATTTTCTCAGGGCGAGGATGCATCAGTGAAACCCCAGCTTTGCTTGTGGTATCTTGCATCTCCCTCTCTTTCTCTCCTCTGCCCCCTCTCCCTCCCCCCTCCCTCTCTCCTCCTCCCTTCCCCCTCCCCCTCTCCTTTCCCCTCCCTCTTCTTCTCCTCCTCCCTCCTTTACTTAGTCAGTGGTTGTGGTGTGTAGTTAGTAATTATTGCTTATAACCACACTAAGCTTTGTTCATGATCAATCCAGTCAAATGGTTCCAAGCTATCATGTGCTTTGAGACCTGTAGGTGTTCCTTAATTTAGACATTAAGTGTGCTTCTCCTAAAGTGCTAAGTGTGTAAATAAAATCATATATAGATGTGGTAGGAAAGTGGTTATGAAAGCAGATCCTTTGAAGGGGTGGAGGGCTTGAGAATCCGCTTACGGTGTTTGCTTAGATCCAAGCCTTGCCACTTTCCTTTCCCAGACGTAACTATTACCAGGGTGGGCAGTGAGGGTGTGTGCCTTCTCTGCCGAGAAACTTTCTCTTTGTGACAGATTGTGTACGTGTGTGCATGTGCGTGTGCGTGCCAACAGTTTCTGTCAGGTATCTGCCTCTGTTACTCTCCACTTCGTATATTGTCACTGGTTCTTTCAGTGAACCCGAGCACACTCTCTTGCCTATGGTGGCTAGCTGGTAGGATCTAGAGATCCAACTGTTTCTGCTTGCCCAGCACTGACTGGGCTTACAGATGAGCCCCGACCCCATGTCTGGCTTTCATGTTGGTGCTAAGGATCCATGCTCAGGTTCTCATGCCTGCACAGCAAGAACCTTACTATGTCTCTGCTTCCTGCTCTGCTGTTTTAAGTAAAACTTCTGAGATACAGAAAAGGACCTGTCTAAAGTTCCACAAACAGTATGAAGAAACATTGGGAAAGTTGGGATCAAATGGCATTCCTGTGGCAAGAATATCATTTGTGTATGTTTAGTAGCTTGGGGTTAATCTTACATTAAACTCCCGAGCCCAGATTTTCAGATTATAGAGATAAAGGAAGGAAGGGCCTGGTACTCATGCCAGAACATGGTTGCTTACTGAGGCACTGAATGTAATTTTAGTTGGTGTCTGTATCCAATGTTGATTGCTGAACAGATTCTTATCTGCTTCCCCAATAATGTCCATTGCTGTCATCACTGCTGACGAAAGCTAGGCTTTATTCTGGTGGCTCTGAGTTCCTCTGGATGGGATATTTGGCCCTCGATCCTCTTGAGGACTTTCTGGAAAAACCAGAGGTTCTGGCCATCCTCCCTAGCTGATAGCTGTCATATTACTTAATCCTGGTCCACAGGATTTTGGTTAGGGGAGTGTGGTGTTTGAATTCAGCTATCAACTCAACACAACCTAGAATCAGTTGAGAAGAGGGTCTTAATTAGGAATAGCATCGGTCAAGTTGGCCTGTGGACATGTCTCTTCGGGATTGTCTTAATTTGAATGGATATAAGAAAATGTAGTAGTGTTCTCCAGTAAGGAAGGAGAAAAGTAGCTGAGAACTAACAATGTACCAAGCAAGTTTTTTTTTTTTTCCCTCTCTCTCTCTTTGGTCTTCACCATGGATGTGATTTAACTGTGTGGTTGGGTTCTTACCTTGACTTCCTTGAAATGATGGACTGTCACCCGGAATTGCAAGTCACCTCTTCCCTCTCCCAGGTTGCTTTCTGCCAGGGCGTTGGCCACAGCATCTGAAGGGAAAGTGGGATGGGGAGTGTTTATTTGAGAGTGTTATGGCATGAGCAGCATGACCTAAGGGGGTATAATCTGTACAGATTAGCTTACTTGTTCCAAAAATATCTCTCACTTTTAAGTCTCAGATATGCTGCGTAAGCAGAATGTATTATTACATAATTGGGGATATAACGCAAATAAGCACCGTGAAAATGAAGACAGTCAAATGGCATCGTAGTTGGGAAAGACCTCTCACCCAAAGACATGAATAGGCTCTCACCTACTTGTTTATGCACACCTTTTCTGAGATAATACTTGCCAGGGGTCTTTTGTTTTTCTGTTAATTATATCTATGCTATGGAGTTTTAATGATATTGCAAAATGCTGTGTTCATGCACTTAACAGTGCTTAGCATTGAAAAAATTCAATAGAAAGTTGATATCGTTCTTACAACATCTAATCCTGCTATAACAACTGCTGGTGTTAAATTATTTTGGATAATAATAGCCTAAATAGAAAACATACTTTTAAGACTCTTGGTTAAGCTCCGCACTAGTAACTCTGTACATTATCACATTTAACCCTCTGGAGGGTATAGAAGGCAGTTATTATCTAATGATTGAAACTACAACTCAGAGCTGCTAAGGAAGTTCTGCTTAAGCATTTTAGGTAATTCATTTGGACTTAAACTCATTGTATTTGAATGAAAATTGTTTGCCCCCTCTGACCTCCTAGATGCAGTAAGTTTCTGGATAAATGTTGGAGTGAGACAAATGGAGGTTTAGCCTAAGAACTCTCTTCAGTTGACTTCAACAGCCCACATGAAGTAGTGTGAAAGTAGATTGGGCCAGGGAGGGGGGTGATATAATATCAGTTGGATAAGCTCAGTTTTCTTCATCCTTTCATGATTACTGATAACTACTTTGGATCTCTTACTTTCCTAGTTCCAGGAGACATCAGCTTGTGGCCCAAGAAAGATAACAAGTGTCTAATATTGGACTTGGTGGCTGTATAAGATAGGAAAGAACTTACCACATAGACACATAGAATCCTTTCCACTGGGCCTTCCTAACATGTTAAGGAAACAACCCTGTGGCCCTGGGAAGGTTGTGGAGTCATTTGGTTAGGAAAACCAGAGGCATCCTGAGTAAGCAAGGCATGCTTTGGTGTCTGGTATTCCTCTCCTTGCTAACCTCACTGTTCCTTCCTCATATTTCCCTCTAGTCACTTGCTTTCTAAGTCTTCTGAAGCATCCACTCTTACCACATTCACATAAAGGGTTGCCGCAGACTGGACTCAGTGGGTCCCTTAACCTGTAGGAGAATCAGAGTCCTGGTACCCAGGTGGGCAAGGAGTCAGTGGGGTGACAGATACAAACACAAGGGAGTGTTGATCTGAATATAATTTTTCAAAGCAAGCATCAAATTTATATTACAAGAGGAGACAAGGAAGTTAAGTGATACATTAAGGTCATCCAAGGTACATTGAGGTTACCTGATGCAAAATGACTCTTTACACAAAACAGAGGATTGCATACATAAAATTTAACAGGAACCAGGCAGTGTTTACAACTGGGATAAAAATGAATGATAACATAGTGGGATCAAAAGAGTGGGTGTGGCCAGTGAACCTAAGTAGACATGAAATGTCTAACACAGTAGTTATATGATTCTATAGACAGAGTTAGTCTGGAACCAGAGGGCCACCTTGGTGGCCAGAGACTTTTCTTCTAACAGCAAAATATACAAATTATTTTTCTTCAAGCCTCATTTTGCATACTTTTAACTTATATTGGTATGGGAAACAAGTTGGATAAGGAAATTAGCTGTCGAAGAAGTGATGCCTAATGCTACTTGATGTAGCTCCAATATGAAAAGTATGAAGTCGCGGTGAACATTTATGGCCAGTTATGAAATTTATCAAAAATGTAAACACTGGTAAAACAGAATGATCTTCTAAAGAAGGTTTGTAGGCAAGCAAGAGCATTATGTACATAGAATTCTGATTAGGTATAGAAATTTCTTGACACATACCTGATACAAAAAAATTGGTCTTATGCATATTACCTTTTGTATTCCAGAAGATTCCCCAAAGATAATTCATCTGATAAAGTTGCTATATGAGCCAGCTGTGCATTTTATAGAAAAACTTCTTATAAGAAAATTGGCATGAACACCAGGGGCACAGGCAGCTGCAGTTAAACTGTGCCATCCAAGCTAGAGATGAAATCGCTCTTTTCCTGTGAGTGTTGAACCTACTGAGACAATCGGAGCCTATCCAAGGCTTTGTGCCTTGTGTAGAGTTTCACAAAGGGGCAAAGGTAATCTGCAACAAAAGCTTACATGGTTCAAGTGTGGACTCCTCATTCATGGCCTTCATAGAGTGTACCTATTAGAGAAAGGCATTAAAAGGCATCCAATTTCACAGCAGCTGGTCAGTGTTAAATGCTCACCAAGCATACAATTAGACATGGTGCCCTCTTTATTACATTGCTTTGGATTGGATTCTGACGATATTTGCAACTAAAACCATTTTCATGTGTTTAAAAAAAAATGAATGAAGGGATCAGAGATTTCCAATATAAATACAAGGCTACAGACCAAGGATTAACTTTGGTGTTCTCATAGCAGGGATTAATTATGGGTGTTGAAAGACAACACGAACAGGATGGATCAGAGTCCAGTAATCCTAAAGTTGAAAAAAAAAAAAGACATAATGTACTTTAATTGCAGAATGCCTCATGATAAGCTATAATTATTTATGATAGTATTTAAACTGATGGTGGCTGGAGGAACGGGAAGTTGTGGAGCATCACAGTTTCTTCAACTATTTTGACATGCAGCACAAGGAAATAAATGAGCCCTCATCCGTTTAGATAGTCATTTACTTTATGAAACCAGCTATTATCTGGCTTCAGTGGGAGACAGGTTCTCTCTGCATTTATAAAGAGGAGGATACTAAATTACCTCTGCCACAGATCCTCTGAGGATTTAACAACAAGGATATCAAAGGAGGTGCCGCTCTCATGGGTGCTATTGTGCCTTGCTGGCATCTGACAAATGGGATTGCTGGTGTGGCTATTCACTGGAATTAGCTACCTCCTTCCCCAGGCAGGATGTTGTAAGAGGAAACCAAAATGTCAGAAATTATGATCTAAGATCCCAAGGAAGTTAGCTCTGGTGAAGAAACAACTCTGTCTAAAATAGCCCCCGTGTTGCTTGTTTTCAATTATTATCCTAATGACTGAAAGTATGACTAGTGTGTACCTCTGGGTTGAGCCAGTAGTGAGTGTGATGATTGGGGGTGGAGCTTTGTGTTTAGCAGTTCACATCTTGGCTTTTGCTTTAAGTAGATGTGAACTGTCTTTTTTGGTAAGCAGAACAAATAACACTGCACTCATAGGTTCTCTGAGAACAAAATTGTGTTGTGTGAGAACATATGTAAAAAGCTTCAAGCAGAGAGCTTATGAGATATTATAGAAGTACTTAGTGTGTGTTTCCTACCATTATTACAGTGGCTGGGGCTCCTTTGTCATCAGGAGCATGAAGATGCAGGCTTCCTTATCTGTGTATAGTTTATCTCTCAGGGTTTCAGTTTTACTCTGGGAGTTGAGCATTATCTTTCCAATTTGAGGTTATACAGTCAATACTGGCTTAAACTTTAAGTCTACTTTGTGTAAATAGATTCAAGGTTTTCTTGTTTTCTCTTTCCTGCATCCTTATCAAGACTGATTCTTTATTCCAATGGCCTTTTGCATAGTTTTGGCATCAAGGAATTGTCAGGTGGATTTATATTCCGTTTCATATGCTACAACTGCTGTTGTAGTAGTGTGTCACCTGCTGCCTCCTCTGGAACAGCACGAAGCCTGATGAGGGCATGCTTACTGTCCTTCCCCTGTAGGCCTGCTCTCAGTTTTTCTCACAGTACTGAGTTTTCTGTCCAGCCTTGGGAATCTCTCTACCCCATACCCCTTATAACCTACTTCATGAAATTAGCATTATTATCACGATTACTATTATCCTAACCTTTCCAGAATAACATACCAGGGATTCGGATAACATGAACAGTGGTGTGCTGAGGAACAACTTTGATCAAAAATCTTGTTCAGTCCATGATGGTCAGTGGGTACCTGGCAAAGAAGGCTTTGGAAATGATGGATCTGGTTGGTGGTTATTAGAGATTTTAAACCCTAATGCTGTGTTTCCAAGTTCTGAAATCCCTTCTTTGTGATCCTCAGCTTCATTTTCTACAATGATAATGCGTTTTCCTTAACGTAAAAAATGTATCTTAAAATGTAAAGATAGTGCTTGTTACTCCACTAAGAGTTAGGCTGAGGTCATGCCTCCATTAGAGGTCAGTCAAGTCATCGGGGGGTCAAGAGGGGTCTGTGCACTGTAATTAGGACTTCATTATCCCTAGGCTCTTGATTCTTCCTAAGGGGTTAAGAGAAAACTCTTTTCCATGTTCCCAATCCCTTCCCACTTCATCACCACGCTCTGTAGTGACTCTGACTACCCGGTTTTCCTTTCCAATTATTCTTCAAGAGAAACCATATGCTTCTCCCACATCCCACTTCCTTCTAGGGTTGACTCCTATCCTGCTTTCTTCTCTCATGCTCCTCCATCAACCGTATCCTTTCCTTTGCCCATGCTCAAGGTCCTTCATAAGCCTCCCAGCCACAGATCTCCAGTCTTTTCTCGAAGATCAGTCTCCATCCTCTTGTACCAGTACCAGTGCAGGCCCTCAGAGGGCCTTGCTTCCGTCCAAAATATCTTAAGCTCTCTTCCTCTGGCACCCACCATCAGTCTTACAAAAAGAAGATTTCTTGTTACTCTTGACACTTAGGAAACACCCAAGTTTTGACTCATACTGTACTGTATTTTGATGCTAATTGCTTTCCCAGGAGGGATTGTGGATGAGGAGGGAATCATGTACACAGGCGACTTCTTGTGAACCTTCTCCCCTCCTTCACTTGTAAAATAAAGGCTAGAGCTGGCGATTGGGCAGTGGAAGGGAAGGTAGAGCTGCAAAGTTTGGGGGAGAAGGAAGAGAGAGAGAGGAGAGATGAAGAAAGGGGGAGGAAGGGAAATGGAGGAAGAGACTGATGATTCAGATTCCGCGTAGCTTTGAATAGCCACAGGTAGCTGTGAATATCTTATAAGGGATAGATAATTATAGGACAATTTGTCTTATCTAGGTGGGCAATTTATATCGTTATCAATTGGCTTTGAAATTATTGTGTGGGCATCTTGTGAATTGAGAATTTATTGATATGTAAATCTGACTGATTCATTATAAGCTTCTAGAGTTTTGTTTTTACTGAGTTAAGGGATTTGTGGTAACTAGCCACAGGGGTGGATGGCTGGGAATGTGAGCAGAACCCACAGCAAGGGAACCTCAGTCAGTCCCTGCATGGGGCTAGCCACAGAGGCCATGAGACCTAGACAGCCAGGGGCAGAGGGTAGAGCAGCACGGAGTAGCGTGGGAACTTTTTTTAATATTTGGTTCTTTTTAAATATTTCCTGCAACATCAACAGGTTTCACGATCTTCTACACGTCAGTGTTCCTATCAATGTACCTTTGCATTGTTCTTCCATATTTGCTGGTGGTTTGCCTTCTTTCACTATTCATTTTTATTCACATTTTAATTAAATGCATTTAAATATGTATGCAGATAATTCTTCTAAGACTTCACGAGCTCAGAACTTATTTCCTTGAGTCCTTCTCGGCCTCGATCATCATTTATCCTTTACATCATTACTAACTTCAAATTGCACACTCTTACAATTTGAGCTTACTCATCTCTGATCTTTTAATTTCTTTTCTACTGTGGGTGATGCCACCCCTGAGCCGATGGAACTGGCCTATGAGAGAAAGCTAGATGAGTAAGCCAGAAGAAGCAATTCAGCAAGTAGTATTCACCCCTCCATTTCTGTTCCCTTTCCTCCCTCTAACTTTCTGCCTTGGGTTCCTACCTCAGTTTCCCCTCATGGCAGACTTGCTTTTTAACACAAATAAACCTTCTCCTCCCTCAAGTTGATTTCAGTCATGGTATTGTATTATATTAACAGAGAAGCAAACTAGCACACAAAATAGTACCAAAAATGTGGTGTATTGCTTTGACAGACTGACCATATTCATTTGGGGAAGTATGTGGACGCTTGAAACTTTAGGCTGGAAAAAGCCCTCTAGTGCTCAGAGCTTTAAGGACTATTCTGTAGAAACGTGTAAGACAAGAATGCCGAAGGAAATTCAGAGAATGGAGATGTGAAGCAGGAAGCCAAGACATTATCAGGGCTGCTCATGTGGGGCTGAAGAATCAACTGTGATTAATGAGACCAGCATCACTGAGGTGAAATGTTCTGGGAAGTATTTTCTTAGGTCAGCATTGCAGAAACTGTGGTCCAACGGGGGCAAGGCTGTACCTCAAGCTGTCAGCTGGACTTGGTAATGTGTAAACATCTCCCTTGTGGTACTGCAAGAAAGCTGCAGGATTGAATCATGGTGAGCTGCTGAGGCTAGCAATTTGAGAAACTAGGAGAGGCCACGGGCGAATGTGCAGCCCAACTGCCGTGGAGACACCATCATCCTGGAGATACCAGGACTGCCACAAAGGACAGGGAAGGTTGCAGAGTGCAGCTTCCCTAAGCCTGTGAGATAAGAGAACATGTTCTGTGGATAGCAGAGCCAGAGAGGTAGGACTACTCAAGCTCCTTGCAGCACAGGAAGTCAGGCCACCAATAAGTGCAAGATGGGGCTGGAGATATGGCTCAGTGGTTAAGAGCACTGACTGCTCTTCCAGAGGTCCTGAGTTGAATTCCAGCAACCATATGGTGGCTCACAACCATCTGTAATGAGATCGAATGCCTTCTTCAGACATGTCTTCAGACAGCTACAGTATACTCATAGACAATAAATAAATAAATAATAAATAAATAAATCTTTTAAAAACATGAGTGCAAGATGTTGACTATTGAGCTGTTTAATACTGTTGGCATTTGACTTTGCTATATCGGTTTGTATTTTTGTTTTGTTTTGTTTTGTTTTTTCGAGACAGGGTTTCTCTGAGTAGCCCTGGCTGTCCTGGAACTCACTCTGTAGACCTCAAACTCAGAAATCCGCCTGCCTCTGCCTCCTCCCAAGTGCTGGGATTAAAGGCCACCACGCCTGGCCTGCTATATCTGATTGTAAATGTTCCTTGTCTCTTCTTGGAGTAAGAGAGTATTTAACTTGCTAATTTATTATTTGATTTTATAGGAGCTCACAGATAAGAGACTTTAGAGCTTTACCTTTCAAAATTGTTGGAATTTTAAAAAGACTGTGCAACATTTGAAAGTTTTCTTATACTGTATTTTATACTAATAGTCGCATGAGCTCTAGGGTTTCACATGTAAAAGTTATGGTTTAATAGTGATGTTTGTTTTTAAGATGATAAGAGATGGACTCAAGGTGGCTAATCTCCAGCTATCAACACTGGGGAAGAGGGAACCTCAGCTGAGGAAGTCCCTCCATTAGTTTGGTCTGTACACATGTCAATGTAGCATTTTTCTTGATTAATGATTGATGTGGGAAGGCCATGTTTACTGGGTTGGTGCCACCCAGGAGTTCTTGAGTTAAATAAGGAAGCTAAGTGAGCCAGCAATGGGATCAAGTCAGGTAGTAGCATTCCTCCATGGTTTTTGATTTAAGCTTCTGCCTTGAGCTTTGGCCTTGCCTTCTCTCAATGGTAGACTGAAGTCTACGAGCTAAATAAACTCTCCTTCCCATGCTGGTTTTGGCCATTGCCTTAGTACAGGGGTGGAGTGCACACCACCACAACACATGCATATTCCATTCTTTGATGATATTTACTCCATTGAGCTCTCTTGTACCATCTTCCAAACTGTTCTCTTTCTTCTTCTTCTTCTTCTTCTTCTTCTTCTTCTTCTTCTTCTTCTTCTTCTTCTTCTTCTTCTTCTTCTTCTTCTT
>NC_034598.1:53347193-53357326 GCF_900095145.1 Mus pahari | reverse complement strand
TTCCTCCTCCTCCTCCTCCTCCTCCTCCTTCTTCTTCTGTAACCCTTTTACTTTAGCATATGGAAGAAAGCATGTGGTATTAGTCTTTGTGTTTCTGAGTCTGACTGACTTCATTTAACACATTGATCATTACTTCCATTCATTTCCTGCAAGTTGATGCTTCCATTCTTTTTTCATGGCTTAGTAAAACTCCATTATGTATATACTCCACAAGTTGGTATTATTTAATGATGGGCACATAGACTAATTTTCAACCTTGACTATGGTGAACAAGGCAGCAACAATCATGAGTATGTAATTGTCTCCTTTAAGCTGACTCCTATACCATTGGGTGTAGTCCCAGATGTGGTGTAGCTGAGTTGCAGGGTAGATTTTTGAGCATCCTTTGCTTTGACTTCTATTCTGGTTGGGCTAATTTCCATTTCCATCAACAACATACAGAGTTGTTTTCCCTCCATTTTCTTGCCACCATTTGTTGGTTTTTGTTTACTTCATGAAAACTACTGTGACTTGTGAGACAGCATTTCAATATAGTTTTAAAAGTATTCATGAGTGTGTATGTATACGACAGACACATTGGGTCCCTTGGAGTTCAGGTTACAGACAGTTACTATACACATGATATCAGTGTGAAGAATCAAACTTGGGTCCTCTGCAAGAGCAGTGCACACTAACCACTTAGCAATCTCTCAGTATATGTAGTTCTGATTTGCTTTTTCCTGATAATTATGGATATGGAACATTTTTTCATGTTTATTGGATATTTGTGTGTGTGTGTGTGTGTGTGTGTGTGTGTGTGTGTGTGTGTTGTCTGTTTCGGAGGCTGAAGAGATAACTTACTGATTAAGAACCAAGAACCCTGGTTCTGTTCCAAGCACCAACAATGATGGCTTAAAGCCATCTGTAACTCTAGTTCCATGGGATATAATGTCTTCTTTTGGTTTCTACAATTTTGATATGCTTATATGCATGCAGGCAAAATCTCCTGTGCACATAAACATACATAAATAAAATAATCCTTATAAAAGAATTGCCTGTTTGGTTCATTTTGCATTTGTTTACTGTATTATTTGATCTTTGTTTCTTAACTTTCTTAACATTTCTGGATATACATTCTGGATATCGTTGCACTGTTGTTTGAGCTGCTGAATCAGATTTTGTCTTATTCTGTAGCTGGTCTCTTCCCTCTGTTAATTGTTTTCTTTGCTGTAAAGAAGCTGTTCCATTTCAAGCAATATTATTTGTAAATTCTTGGAATTATTTTCTAAGTTATCAGAGTTTTAGCATGAAGTTGTTGCTTATGCCTGTATCTTGAAGTATTATTTTCCTCTAGTAGTTTAAAGTTGACAAGTCTTATGTTAAGGTCTTTGATCAAGTTTCAGTTCATTTCTGTATAGAGTAAGAGATATGGATCTAGTTTTAGTCTCTTCTATGTTCATGACCCATTTATATAACCATTGGTTGAAGCTTCCGTTTTTCTCCAATGTATGTTTTTGACAGCTGTGTTGGGAATCAAATGGCTTTAGCTACATGAGTTTATTTTAGGGTTGCCTGTTCTATTCTCATAGACTATGTATCTCTTTTCATATCAATACCAGGATTAAAAAAAATCTTATCATGTACAAATTTATTTGAAACCAGAATTATGATACATCCAGCATTATTCCTTTACTTGTGATTGCTTTATTCAGAATTCTTTGTGCCCCCAAATGAATTTTAGGGTTGATCTTTAGTAGCTCCCTGAAGAATGTCATAGGGATGTTGACGGTCTTCTCTGAGGCTTTCTTAGCTAATATTCACCACACAGTCAGCCGTTACACTTAGTGCTTTGCACCTCTCTGTGACCCATACTTCCCTTGGCCTTCTGTATTCACTCAGAGAAGCTCAACCATTCTCAGACTCAACTATTCAGTATAAAGCAGTGGTTTCCAGCTTTCCTAATGCTGTGGCCTTTAATACTGTTCCTCATGATGTGGTGACCTCCCAACCATAAAATTATTCCCATTGCTACTTTTCAAAATTGTAATTTTGCTACTGTTATGGATCATAATGCAAACATCTGACATGTCATTCAGAGGGATGGAGGACTGGAGACCCACAGGCTGAGAACCACTGTGGAGAGGATAATGTCTTCAGGAAAACAGGCTGGTAGTTCTCACTTAGTCTGTGACTAACTGCTTAAATGGACCTGATACCTTTTTGCATTGACACTTTTTCTTTACTAGTTTGTTTCGTCTTTTACCCTTTATGTGCTAATTTAACCATTTCTCCCTTTTCAAAGATCAGTATTTCTTTCTTACCTTCATTCTTCATTCATTACCCTATGTCCTGCTCTATAGAAAAACCAGAGGAATCTGTAGAGAACTATCTATGCCCACAACACACCTACCATCCATCAGCATGCACCTTACATTCTTTTTGTGCAGAACAGGGCAATGGTTCTTATCACTGTGGGAACTTTGGAATACTACTAGTACCTCAGGATAAGTTAATTTGTAACCCCTCAGTGGTATCTGTGTGTATATTTGCATGTGTGCATGGGAGGTATGGGCAATTGCATGTGCATGTACTTGTGGACTCTAGAAGTCAACACTAATCTTTTATTATCGTTTATGGCAGGGATTCTCATTGAACCTGGAACTCACTGGCTCAGTACAGTTAACTAGCCGCTGGGCTCCCGGGATCTCAATGTCTCTGTTTACCCTGGATCTAGCACTGATGTAATAGATGCATGATGCATTTAGTTACCCTTTTGTTTCACAATGAGCTATTTCTATTGGTCTTCCTTTGCTTGTATCAGAATGTAGTTATTCCTATAGTAGATCTTTTCTTCCCCTAACCAATGTCTTAGTGTTGATGTATTAAAACACCATGACCAAATCAACTCGAGGGGGAAAGTTTATTTCATCTTACAACTTGTAGTCCATTATCCAGATAAGTTAGGGCAAGGACTCAAGGCAGGGACGTGGAGGCAGGAGCTCTTGCAGAGTGTCTTCCTCCTCATGTGTTGTTCAGCCTGCTTTCTCTTACAACCTAGGGCCACCAGCACAGTGAACTGTGTTCTTCCACATCAATCATCCATCAATAAAATATACCCCAGATTTGTCCATAGGGCAGTCTGGTAGGGTATTTTTGTAAGTTGAGGTTCCTTCTTTTAAATGACTCTAGCTTGTGTCAAGTTGACCTAAAACTAGCCAGTACAGTTGACTCCTTGTCTACTTGACATACAAGTTAAACCATAACATTTCCTTTCTTTTTCCTCTTTGAGAGCTTATATTAATAGCATGATATACAACACTCTAATAGAGTGTCTATAATAGTCTATAATGGTGAGGTTCAGGGCAGGAATTAAAAGCTGGAACCTGAAGTCAGGAGCAGAAGCAGAAGCTTCCTTAATGAGACAGGCGCTGTGTGCTGTGCCAAGCCCTGTGGAGCCTGACAAATCCCAGAAAATCCACTGTGTTTTACATGGTTGTTGTCTATGGCCAAATAGCACAGTCAGTTTTCAACATACTTTATCCTTTAACAGTTTTTGCCCTAGTAGGTAACACACTTTGTGATAATATGTGCATATATATTTGCTTAGAGTACAGTACATTATCTATTTGTATTCTGCTACTGTTTTTTTTTCTGCCCTAGTGTTTAATTGGTTCACTTTTTCCTGCCTCTTGATGGTGGCAGAGCCTGGACCCACTATTTATCCATCTTTTACTTTCTTTCTTCGTTCACTAATAGTCATGCTATTTAGATCTGTGCCTTTAAGCCCTAGCAATTGCCTAACCAATATTTGCAGTCTGCTCTCTTAATTTATTTACATATCCAATTACTTATTTCAACAACTCTACTTGGGGAACTAATAGACAACTCAAATATATTTTGCTCAAAATGAAGTTCTTATTTCTTAGATTTATACTCCCGAGAGAAACAAACACAAAACCAAACAAACCAGCAACCTTCCCTTTTTTTCCACAGCTTCTTGCATCTCAGCTATAATTCTATTCTTCCATCTCTCAGATACCTGTCAGCTCTCTGCTGGCAGGTCCAGATGAGAGGAGAGAACCCGGTCCAGCTGAGTCTCTCTGGGGCTCGAGAACAGGATGGTGAGTATCAGAGCCCAAAGCAAACACAGCCCGGCAAGGAATCTGTCAAAGCAGGAACTCAAATTTATGGCATCCGCCTCTTACTTACATACATTTGGAACATAGGGAGGGGGATTTTTGGTGGGGTAACATGACGTAGGAGGAAGGGAAGGGGGACGGAGGGTATGGAGTGACAGACAGGGCCAATGGCAAAGCTACACATCAGCAAGAGCCAGAGGCAGGGCCAAATAGGTCGTGCTGAGTCAACCCTATACAGAAGTGACTGAGACAGGTCTCAAAACTCAAGCCATGCTCGGGTTTGTCCTCAAGGCCCAAACCAGGGCCAAAATGGGGTCCAACCGATACCAAGATTTTGGAGTCACTTTTGAGCTCTCTGCATCTTAGATCCATGTGACAGGTATTGATATATCTCCTTGCTATGTCTTCAAATTGTTTCCCATACCTGGCCACATCTCACCATCTGTACTTCACATAAACCAATGCCATTGCTGTCCTGAGTTAATCTACAGGGTTCCAATGTGTCTCTCCTTTTCTGCCTCTCCTACACCTATATTGCCAAGAGGGAACCAGAGTGATTAGTGTACAAGCTGTCTTTCTTCTGTGCTAACACTCCTGTGAATCTTCCTGCCCCTCAGAGTGAGGTCTTCATGACAGTAAATGACCTGTGATGACTGCCTTGGCTCTACGTTTTCTTTCTGATGTTGCCGCCTCCTGCCTTCTTGTTCTCTTCTGCACCGATGATATTGGGCTTTAGATCTACCCCATTCCCACATTTCTATCCATTCCCTCATACTGCCAAAGGGATTTTTAAAACTTAAATATTCATTTGAGGTTGCCCTGTCTTCCTTCCTTCAGTATCTTTTCAATAAAAAGGCTTCCCAGCAACTTTCTATTTATCCTTTTTCTAGAGTGTGTTCATGTTATGATCTAACAGTCTATTATATTTATTCTACTGAAGGACTTTTGCTTTTCACTCTTTATAGGTTCTTTGAGTTGGATCATGGAAATAAATGACCAAATGATAAATTAACTATTTGTTTATGTATTTATTTACTTGATTATTATTTGTTTTAAAAGAAGCTCTGGTGGTATGTGGAACACAGGGACCTGCACAAGGGACTGACTGCTGAGTATCCCAGAGGGGTGACTAGGAATGTGATCTCCATCTCTAATCTTAACAAAGAATGACAAACCAGCAAATAAGTGGCTAGAAAGAGGACAGAGGCTCAGTCTGCTGGGTCTGGCAGGCTGTGCAAGGCAAAGATATGTGGGAAACTGATAGAAGATCAAGGTTATCTTAGTAATGTTTATCTACTGACCTAGCTCAGCACCAACTTTCTCTCTCTCTCTCTCTCTCTCTCTCTCTCTCTCTCTCTCTCTCTCTCTCTCTCTCTCTCTTCATGGTGTGAAAACTTCCTTAGTGGAAGAGGTATATGTAATTCCTCATTTCTCAGAAATCTCTGCTTTTGGTGAGAGAAAGGAAGCAATGAGGAGACTTCTTTCTGCATTTTTTCATTCTCATTTGTCTCAAACAATGCTTCTGTCACAGTGCTGTATGATAGGGTGCCTCATTCTGATCTTACAATCAAATACTTATAATGATATATTTGACCGCCAATTGGACTAGTGAATATTCTTCACAGTCACTATCCTATTTAGCACCTAAATGAGTGCTGATTGATTACATGGGCCATATATCACTCTTATGCTATAGATACTATATAATTCCTGTGCTTGATGACATTGCAAGTAATACTAAATCTGCCATTGCATTGACTCTGCTATTTAAAAAGTTTGCCTGTAGCAATTGTGTGTTGCAAATGAACTAATGAGACGTAGATTTTTAGTCTGAATCAACACCAAGAAGTGAAGTGTAAAATTGAGGATATTATACTGAAAAGTGAGGCAAAAATTATATTTGCCTGAATTAAACAATCGATACAGACTTTTCTGTTTGGGGGTAATGCGAAATTGTTCAATGTCCTGTTTCCGTCTTCCTGCAGCTTACTCAAATGAGCTCATAGAAGAGAAGCAAATAGAAAATGAAGAACTGAGAATTGTACATTTATCTAGAATTATACAATAAAGCAAATATGACATGAAATATTAATACACAATAAGGTATGTAATGTGTGACAAAATGCACAATACAATACAATGTTTAGAAAGAACCAGACTGGTGGTGGATTTGAGTGTTTCACAGATAGCAAATGCCCAGTTATTCAGAAATACATTTGGAAAGCTTTTCTAGGAAAAAAGACCAATAGGAAAGAGTGTATGAATAACGGCAGTTAGAATAGAGACCAAGGATGGAAAGTGGAAAGGCTACAGGTTAAATATAAAGTACTCAGTAAGTGCCACATTCAGCAATGCTTCTAGTTGGTTTTTATTTAATTTCATTTTTTTTAATCAACATACAAGGAGCTAGCTTTCATCATGTTATTTTTGCAAACAAAAATTATTTTTGTTCCTTTTTTTTCCTCTCCTGCTCTGTCTACTTCCCAGGTTTGTGCCCAGTATGTCCTTTGTTTTCATGTTATATGTGTGCATAGCCCCACACCCTCGACACCTGTGTCAACACATCTTCCCTCTTGAGGTCGACCATTTAGTTTCATACCCTATACCCACCCACTCTAACACCCATTATTTACACATTGCATATAAATGTTTAAAATTGGGATCTGCTTATGAGAGGGAACAGGTAACATTTTTAATAAAATACCTAGATCAGCTTTTCTAGGAATTTCATATTATTTATTTTAATATGTATTTTTTAATATTTGATTTTTTTTATCATGGTCTCCCTTTCCCAACTTCTCCAAGATCCACACAGCTTTCTGTTCTCTCTCTCTCTTTCCTTCCCTTCCTCTTTCAAAAAAATAAAAATAAACCAAACAACACACAAAACCCTTGGGATTACTCTGAGTACGTGAAACTCTTATGTAATAAAAAGTTTAAGATCTTGAAAAAAGAAATTGAAGAATACACTAGAAGAGGGGAAGCTCCCTGTGCTCATGAATTGGTAGGGTTAATGTAAAAAAAAAAAATCACAGTCCTACCAAAAGCAAACGCCAGCCACAGATCAAATGCAATCCACGACAAAATTCCAACACAATTCTTCACAAATTGACAAGCAAATATTTAATGTGGACAACCAACCAACCCATGATTGCTTAAAAACATCCTGACTGACACAAGAACTGCTAGAGGTAATATCATTCCAGATTTCATGTTGTATTATAGAGCTGTATTAATAAAACTGCTTGGTATTAGCATTAAAAACAGACATGCTGATCAGCAGAATTGAGCTGAAAGCCCAGACATATTTTCATGCACCTGTGGAGACCTTATTTTGGACAGAGAAGACAAAAACACACACCAAAGAAGAAACAGCATTTTTAACAAACGGTGTTGTTCAAATCAGGCTGGCTGCTTGAAGAGGAGTTCATTCATGGCTATTGTCCTACAGAAAACTCAATTTTATTTTACTTGTTAGCTGAGTAAAATTCCATTGCTCATATATGCCATATTTTAATTATCCATTCTTCTGTTGTTGAGCTATGAGGCTGATTTCATATCTTTGCTGTTGTGAATAATGTACCAATCAATATGGATGCACATGTATCTCTGGTAGGATATGGGCGCCTTTAGATACATGTTCAGGAATATATAGATGAGTTATATGGTAGCATATGGTAGAGTATCCCGCTTTGCCTGCATCTTTTTTAAAAATTTATTTATTATTATTTTCTTTATTTACATTTCAAATGCTATCCCAAACGTTCCCTACACCCTACCCCCACCCCTGCTCCCCTACCCACCCACTCCCACTACTTGGCCCTGGCCTTCCCCTGTGCTGGGTCATATAAAGGTTACAAGACCAAGGGGCCTCTCTTCCCAATGATGGCTGATTAGGCCATCTTCTGCTACATATGCAGCTAGAGACTCGAGCTCAGGGGGTAATGGTTAGTTTATATTGTTGTTGCACCTATAGGGTTGCAGCCCCCTACAACTCTTTGGGTACTTTCTCTAGCTCCTCCATTGGGGGCCCTGTGTTCCATCCAATAGCTGACTGTGAGCATCCACTTCTGTGTTTGCCAGGCACTGGCATAGCCTCACAAGAGGCCNCTATATCAGGGTCCCTTCAGCAGAATCTTGCTGGCATGTGCANTAGTATCTGGGTTTGGTGGCTGATGNTGGGATGGATTCCCGGATGGGGTAGACTCTGGATAGTCCATTCTTTCATCTTAGCTCTAAATTTTGTCTCTGTACCTATATCCTTTCATGGGTACTTTGTTCCTTATTCTAAGGAGGAATGAAGTATCCACACAATGGTCATCCTTCTTGGTTTTCCTGTGTTTTGCAAAATGTATCTTGGGTATTCTAACTTTCTGGGCTAATATCCGCTTATCAGTGAGTCTTTGCTCGCATCTTAACCAGGATTTGTTGTCATTTTTTTTCTTTATTATAGCCATTATCACTGGGATGAGATGGAATCTCAAAATAATTTTAATTTTCTATGTTTTATTTTTTCTTTAAAAACTTTTCTATTGTTTTTGAATTTTATGCACACACATATAATGTGTTTTGATAAAAGTCATCCCCATGTTCCCTCTCCTCCATTTTTCTCTATTCCCCCATCACTTTTTTCTCCCAACTTCATCTCCCAACTTAATGTGCTTCATGAGACCAACTTAGAGCTGAGCATTCCATGGGCTCTTACTCTCTGTACGTTGACCAGTTGTTGGAATCTATATTAATTGTCATCTACTGTTAAAAATAAAAGCAAATAAGCTTGTATACACTAAGATGTGAGTATATAAATAAGAATTTAATGGGAAGTTTATCATTTAGCAGTTTACCATTGACCAGAATAATAATACTGTTCACCTCGAGAGCCAGTCACTCAGCTGGCCATGAGTATTTGGTCCAGCCAATAATATCATGCATGATTTCTGTCTTGTTGAGTGGTATTTGTATTCAACCAGAAGTTATTGGTTACTCTATAATGTTCTTGGCACCATTTCAGCAGGCATATCTTGAGAGGTCAATTGTTATTGTAGTTTGCAGGTTCACAGCTTGTAACATTGTTTGTTATGGTTTGTATATTCTTGGACCAGGGAGTGGCACCATTTGGAGGTGTGGCCTTCTTGGAATAGGTGTGACCTGGTTGGAGTAGGTGTGTCACTGTGGGTGTGGGCTTAAGATCCTCACCTTAGTTGCCTGGAAGTCAGTCTTCCACTAGCAGCCTTTGGATGAGGATGTAGAACTCTCAGCTCTGCCTGTGCCATGCTCCCACTTTGATGATAATGGACTGAACCTCAGAACCTGTAAGCCAGCCCCAATTAAATGTTGTTTTTTTAAGACTTGTCTTGGTCATGGTGTCTGTTCACAATAGTAAAACCCTAAGACACTATTAGTTACTTTTTTCTTATAGTACTGAATATAGAACATTTAGAGCAATGAAAGCTAGCCAGTAGGGATGAAGCCTTCATGTAGGTACTAGATTGATTTCTTCATGTCTTGGGACTATGTATTGTCTTCAGCAGTAGGGTCTTACCATCAAGTTCTATAGGACTGTCAAGGGCAATGGCCATATCCTTCAATGTTTGGGAGTTTATGGGACCCCACTGACCAATAAATGGAAGAGAGGTATCCTGTACTTGGCACAAAGGTTTTTTTTTTTCTTTAACTTGATGCTAGATTTATTATTGAACATGACTTAGTAGGGTATAGGAGAGAACTATTGAAGCCTTCAGGAATGCAGGGCTCTCCACTTGTCCAGAGGACCACGATTGGGGATATATTTGACACCACAGCCATCAGGAATAAGCNGCTTCTCAGCAACCATGTCTTCAAATTCATCTGCATTAAACTTGGTGAAGCCCCACTTCTTTGAGATGTGGATCTTCTGGCGGCCAGGGAACTTGAACTTGGCTCTGCACAGAGCCTCAATCACATGTTCCTTATTCTGCAACTTGGTTCAGATGGACATGATGACCTGGCCAATGTGAACCCTGGCCACTGTGCCCT
>NC_034598.1:53329686-53344907 GCF_900095145.1 Mus pahari | reverse complement strand
GGAAAAAATTTCTCAACAGAACACCAATGGCTTGTGCTGTAAAAATCAAGAATTGACAAATGGGACCTCATAAAATTGCAATGCTTCTGTAAGGTAAAAGGCACTGTCAACAAGACAAAAAGGCCACCAACAGATTGGGAAAGGAAGCTGGACTCCAGAAATTCAAATAACCCCATTAAAAAATGGGGGTACAGAGCTAAACAAAGAACTCTCAACTGAGGAATATGGAATGACTGAGAAACACCTGAAAAAAATGTCCAACATCCTTAGTCATCAGGGAAATGTATACTAACTTTTAAATCATGTCTTCACATTTCCCACCCACTTTAACCCTTTCCAGAGATATCATTTTAGATTTAAAATTGAACATCAGAAATAGAGAAGCAAAGATGGGAATGGTTTCATGATAATATGAATGCCTTTTAAAGATATAGTTGAAATCAGTATGCTATAATAATGGAAGGCTAAAAATAATTTCTAAGATGAGTTAATAGGTCATTTTACTCAGTGCACCAATGCTTTGCATGCATTTTTCTATTTAACCTTTGTAACCTTCAAAAGAGATTAGAACAGTGATTATTATATATATCTCTTGCCAATCAAATATGTCTGGAATGGACAAAGGCCTGGCATTAACAAAGACTTTTTCCTTTTAACTGCAGAGCTCTTAACCATATACCATTCATCTCCAAAGAACCTCCAAGTCCTCTTTTGCCTTTGATAAATATGAAACTCTGTTCCAAGGATGGGATTGAAATATCTATATTTTAAACACACATCATTTCCATACCCAGCATTACTTGCACATTCTGACTACCCTAATGCTGTCTCTATAACTAGGTATATACACAAGAATCATAAAATTCCTGAACAGCCCCATTCTTTGTTTCGGGAATTTAAGTACTGTTTTCCCCCCATTGAACTAGGATGTGCGTACTTTCTTTTGACTGTTCCTTTTTCCCCCACTATGTAGTTTCTTGGTTCTTGAGATCCATGACTAATACAGGGATTGCGTCATGTTGATAGAGTTATTTCAAGGCAACATAAAAACCTTTCATCCTGCCTTTCTCTGGTACCCAGTAGAGTCTTCTCTTTTCGTAAGAATTAGTGGCTTATCCTACCTCAGTAAGCATCTTAGTTACACTTTTTTGCTACTATAAAATAAGATGACCAAGGAAATGTATTAAAAAGAAACATTTAATTTGTTTTATGATTTCAGATACTTAGAGTTTACGATGGTTGAGCAAAGGAATAGCTGAAACCTAATATCTAATCTACAACCAGCAGGTAGAAAGAGAGATGGAGGAGAAGGGAGGGAGGGAGGGAGGGAGGGAGGGAGNGAGAGAGAGAGAGAGAGAGAGAGAGAGAGAGAGAGAGAGAGAGAGAGAGAGAGAGGATGATGAAGGAGCACATTGGAGACACAGGAATCTTTTTACATATCAAAGCTCATCCTTATTGACACATTTTGTCCCACAAGGCCATACCTCCTAATCTTTCCCAAAGAGTTCCACCCAGTGAGGCCATGCACTCTGATAGATGACCAGAGGGAGTCATTATCATTCAAATCACCGCAAGCAAAAGGGACAGATGAGTTCTCTAACAAGAGCCACCAATCCCTTCCATTCAGTCTTTTACCCTGAGGTTCCTGATGAGTTGCCCTAGACAGCTCAGGTCAATTACAATATTAGGAGTAGTCTGGAGGGTATAAATTTTAATCGAATGAAAGCATAAAATGTGCTACCAAAGAAATATAATCATAAAGACGCAATGTCTTGTCAAGCATCACCGTATTCATCAGTGGACATAATCAAGTAGAGTCCGAAAGTATATTTGTCTAGAGTATTTATTAAAGAGCTTGATATCACCCTCTTTTTTTTTAGTAAAGAGAAATATTTAATTTAATCTTCTGACAGGTGTAAATTATGACCAAATATAATTTTGTGTACTCATTTCAAAATTCTGTCTAGCTAGGATGTATAGGCATGTTATATAATTCATGGCCTTTTTTGATTCCCATTATTTATGATTTCATAAATGACTTTATTTTGAACATTAAGTTTTCATATCCAGTAACTTTACATTTTGCTGCTAGGATAGGTTTTCCTGATGGTTGCCCCTTGATCAGGAACATCGATCTTTACGTCTCTCACCTATCCTTGTATAATCAAATGTCAGGACTGGGGCTGGGAGATACACATCACTCACTGTTCTTGCCATGTGCAAGTTCTTACTGTTCCCAGTTGGGCATTCAGCTTAATTAGACATGAATGACAATGATGCGCATGAACTTATCATAGTTAATGTAGCTATTAAGAGCACATTTCCATGCAGCATCTGTATATAATTTGGATAAGGAAGCATAAAACCTGAAATATATCCTTCCTTAATTATTTCTCAAGAAAAGGTAGAGAGCATGTTCGATTAATTTGGGGTTTTCACTGATTCTGTCAACTGGGAATAAGATAGTTATCTTGACCATGTACTCCAGATTTACTAATTTGCATAGTTCAGATAGTTTTACTGACTTTTATTTTTCCTATATAAAATCAGAATGAAAGAAAAATCTATTTATATGGAGCTACACTAAGAAATCAGAGACTGAAAAAAGCAAAAGCATGAAATTGTAACAGAAGTTAAAAATGAAAAGCAATGGGAAAAGATCTCAAGTAAATTTAACAGCTTTGAAGATGCAGTTGTGCCTTACTTTGGACTATTTTGTTGCCATCACAGATTGAAAGCATCTATAATACAGCAATATTGACCACATATCAAATCAGAGCTCTGTGTTGAAGATCATGAATATTATAGTAAGTCTGATGCTCAATGTGGACTATATACCATGTTTAATCCTTGCTGTTAACATTTGATGACTATAATCAACTGTGTTCCCTATTATGAGGAAGTTTATATGTGGGAATTTAGATTCAGAGAAGTTGGCTTTCCCACTGAATGTTGTAGTTAACAGTTTCACACAATTTCTTAGCAAGATGAAGGCTTAGGGAAAGATTGGGGTAATCATAGTGAAGGGGATATTTTCTTCTGTGTTTGAAAAATAACTATTATAGATAGAGATTCAGTAACCTCAGCTGTAGAATGTTACTCAACCATCTGCCTTTGGTCTCAGCAGGGATGGTGGTGGGTGAATGACCACCAAGGAAACTATAGTTACAGATTCTGACACAGTATATGATGGTTAATTTTAAGCACCAACTTTACTGGGCTAAGAGACATCCAAATAGTTGATAAGATGATCATGACAGCTAATCAGGATATTTTCAGACATCATTAGCAGTCATCAACATATTGAGTAATGCTTATTGCCACCAACACAAATATGCATTGTCTAATCTGATGAGGGATAAGACAGAACAAAGGTGGAGGAGGATGGGTGAATTTGTTTTCTTCTCGAGACATGATATCAGAAGAAGAGGCTTCAATAGTGGCATGGTACCTAAATCCTTCCCTTAAATCTTTATCTTATCATCTCTTTTCTATAGAGAAATTTCATTAAAATACATGACTTAAAAATCACAAGTTACTGGAAGAAGGAATTTATTGTAATGGGGTGATCTTATTATTATTTGGTTTCTAGAATGTGTGGGATCATATATATATATATATATATATATATATATATAATTTCAAACCATATAGAATTCTATAGAAAATTTCAAATTACATGTATCCTGACACCAAGTATTTTTCATGCTGCAGATATAAAAGATTTTTAAAAATAGCTTATATTTCTGACTGGAAAGCAAACTAGAGAATAAAATGCCTGTTTATCTAATATTTTATCAGTTCTAGATCCCTTTTCTGGCATACAGACACTGTAATGAGGACTGAGCAGATGAATACTATGTGATAATTTTGGAATAAAAATTGAAGATACAATGTCAAGTCTTCTATCTACTAACAAGGATAAATTTTGACAATCTCTTTTAAAGAAAAGTCTCCAATGTCTAATATTTTATGACATGTCTTGCTTATTGATGTACCAAGCTTTGCTTAAGCTGAAATGACTTTAATTGTTTCCTTGGGATTTAGAGTGACCCAATAACAATGCTTCATGTATAATGCCTTTCCATCTTTATGAAAATTAAAGATGCCTTCAAAACTCTCAAATTGAATACTTCAGGAGTCAGTGTGATGAACTCAAAGCCTATATTCTGGATCTCCTCTGTATTTCTAGCAAGAGAATAGCTTTATGACAAGAATGGAGATCCATTATTAGATACTGGTTTGTCTGTAGTGCCTTAAAAATTGTACTCCTAGTCTTTCTGAAATTCTGTCCATGAATTTTTACTCTCAAGTGATGGGTATGGAGAGACAAAATAAGATTAAATTAGATTTTCATATGTCTCCAAATTGTACATTCTTTTAGAATATAAGAAAGACAGACTTTATCCTCAAATGACATTATTCTAATTCTTTAAAATAGGTGGAGGGAACAGATCTATTTGTCAAAAAATATTAGAACTTTTAGGAGCTTGTGTTTTGAATATACCTGGCCCATTGGAAGTGGCACTATTAGGAAATGTGGCCTAGTTGAAATAGGTATTGCCTTGTTGGAGAAAGTGTGTCACTGTGTGGTTGGGTTTTGAGACTACTATGCTCAAGCTCTACCCAATGTGCAAGAGAGTGTCCCCTGGGCTGCCTATGGAAGAAAAATCCTTTACCTGGCTGCCTTCCAATCAAGATGTAGAACTCTTGGCTACTTCAGCACCATGTCTGCCTGCACACTGCCTTGTTTCTAGCAATGATGACAATGCACTAAACCTCTGAAACTGTAAGCCAGCCCTAATTAAACGTTCATCTTCATATGAGTTGCTTTGGTCATGGTGCCACTTCACAGCACTGAAACCCTAAAAACTAAGACAGAAATTGCTACCAGAAGTGGGGTTTTCATCATCGTGAAGAGACACCATGACCTTCGCAACTGTTATAAGAAAACCATTAAATTATGACTGGCTTACAGTTTCAGAGGTTCAGTCCATTATCATCATGGTAGGAAAAATGACATTGTCCAGGCAGACATTGTGCTGGAGGAGCCAAGAATTCTACATCTTAACCCAAAGGTAGTCAAGCAACTGACTTTCTCAGGCAGTTAGGAGGAGGGTGGGTCTTTTCTGCACTGGGCAAAACTTGAGCACTAGGAGACCTCAAAGCCTGCCTACAGAAGTCTAACAAGGCAACACTTATTCTAACTAGGCCACACCTCCTAATAGTGCCACTTCCCATGGGCCAACCATATTCAGACCACCCCAGGGATTGAGTGGGCACTTCATTGAACTCCAACAAGGTTCTATTGTGATATGGATAAAGTCAAATGGGGTAGTATCACAAGGGCCAAGAGGGCCAATTTACAGGCAGATCTTCCTCTTCTGTCCTGTGTCACATAAACAGCACCGTTTGGATTTCTTTTGTCACCTTTATTTGGATATAGTAAAAAAAATGCAGATTTCTTAATGTAATTGTGACCCACCAAAGAGATAGACCCCCCCCCACAGCCTTTTTTGTTTGTTTGTTTTTCTTTCTGTTTTCTGACTACCTTCATGTTCTAGGGGCTTAGGTACCTCTGACGCAGATGTTCTTCTTAGACCAGTTTTCTTACATGAAACATTGGCTCCTGTTACTGATGACAGCATTCATTTCCGTATGGACTAAAACACCAAGGGAGCAAAGTTCCACAACACAACTATTAATTATAGAAGTTAAGAATTTGTAAGTCCTTTTCCATTTCTTCCTGTGAGTTTCAGTTCCCTGGATTCTGCCTATAAAAGACAGAATGTGACTCACAGGCTGAGGCCAGCATCCCCAGTGGGGCTCTTCAAATGCCATTTCAAACGATGAAGACTTGAGTAAATTTCTTTTTCCAAAATGTATCCCAGTTTCCTTGTCTTAACAAAAGTTGTTGGATTAGAGTTCCCTCCAGTGGCTATTGTGTATAATAATCAACATATCCATAAAATATTTTGAGTAATTAGAAGCTTTTAGTGGCATTCTATAAATGTTAAATAATGATGTGGATTTCTTGGGTCATCCAGGGCGCTGTGTGTGGCAATTATGGCCATTTTATGTTCAGTACACGTTATTTTTCTTTGACCTCTTGTGTTCTTTTCTGGTTCTTTCTTAACTTGGAAATAATTTCAGTAGAGTAAAGCCAATAATCTCAAATCTGGGAGTGATGACAGTGCACTGCATGTCTTTGGCAATTAGTGCAGAATGCAGAATTCTTTAACATTTCAGATCTGATACCTTTATGTGGACATACAACATTTATTAACCATGCTTACTGCTCTTCTTAAGGCATCATTCCAAAGCCTTCTTTTATTTATTTGTTTATTTACATCCCAAATTCTACCCTCCTCCTGGTCCCTCACAGAGTTCCTCCTCCCCATCCCTCCTCTCCCTATAATCCTCCCATCCTGGTACATCACGTCCCTGAAGGATTAGGCATATCTTCTCCCACTGTGGCCAAACATGGCAGCCCTCTGCTATGTATGTTTTGGGGGCCTTGGACCAGCCCATGAATGTTCTTTTGTTGGCTCAGTCTCTGGGAGCTCCCAGGAGTCCAGGTTAGTTGACACTGTTGATCTTCTGTGGGGTTGTCATCTCTTTGCAGGCCTTAAATCCTTCCCTTAACTCTTCCACAGGGATCCCTAACCTTTATCTAATGTCTGTCTGTGGGTATCTGCATTTGTCTCAGTCAGCTGCTGGGTAGAGCCTCTCAGAGGCCTGCTATGCTAGGCTCCTGGTCTCTGTTGGCTGTCCCAGGTGAACCACCTTTTCTTCTTCTTCTTCTTCTTCTTCTTCTTCTTCTTCTTCTTCTTCTTCTTCTTCTTCTTCTCTAAAAGAAAAATAGTATAGATTCCAGAGGCTCCAAATTCTGAGGCCCAGATGAGATATTGATGTCTTCTTGTAAGCTGAGCTGAGATTTTCCAAGCCATTAGACGTATAAACTGTCAGACAGGGAAATATTAATAACTGAGTTGGTATGAGTGGAAGAACTTATTTAACTTGGGAATATGAGTATAAGGGAAATGATAGGTTTGTGGATTGGCAATTTCAGAGTTATACCAGTTTCTTCCCCTATGGTTCCAATGTTTTCCAGAGTCTGAATCTAGGTGGATAAAAAGGAGAGAAGGTATAGGAGTGGGGGCAGAGAGAAGAAATCAGGAAGCAGCTCCTGCCTCTGTGTGACTGTGAAGGTGTAATTATGACAAATTGTCAATGTTTAGATTAAATGCAGAATCTATACCCCAAGCAGCTCCATAATCTAATAATAAATGATTGACCCAGGAAACAGAAGATACAATTAACAGGACTGTCTTCTCCCCAAAGTTGTGAGAACACAATACTCCACACACAACCTTTGTGAACATCTGTAGATGATGTAACTCTTCAACCATGGAAGGAACAACTAGGCAAATTGCTTGTCTCATTTTTGCACATCCTAAAGACAAAGGAGCAGTCAAACATCTGATCTCTGTAACAAATGTCTCCTAAAATAGAATTGCCCAGATCATTGGCAGCGCCGGGGCTTTGAAGAGACGCAGATGGTTCAGAGTTACACAGGGTGCTCATCAGTGTGGATGGCAAGGGGGGTGCTAATTAGCTTCAGGAGGACGGGCTGGAAGTTTCACTTTCCTCTGGAGTCTTGACCTTTTCCCAGCATCAATCCTGCCTTTTCATAGTGCTCCTCTCGTGTATTCTTCCGTCTTTAATCACTTTCGGTCTCTAGCATGAATTTGGTGATAATTATGGTGTATGGTTAGCTACTTTCAAGTGTGTGTTTTTAGCTTTGTTTTAATGTAGCCACCCTGAATGGCAGCTACCATGTCATGATTGTATCTTTCTTTTTTCTTTTTTCTTTTCTTTTTTTTTTTTTGCATCATTTGCCAGTAAACTTTAAAGGGAACCCTTTGAGTGCTACTTGTAACCAACAATCAGACTTTTGTTCCAAGGATGCGATTGAATATTAAAAGCATTTTAAACTCACTTGAGGTGAACAAATTTATGGTAGCTAGCACACTGTTGCCTTTGCCCTTGTCTATACATAAGCCCTTCTCTTTGGCTAGGATTTACACCATATCATATGCTGAATTAGAGCAATGAGCAGGTTTCCAAAAGAGTGAATAACCAGAGGTGTAAGTTTTATTGGAACCTGCTAACAGGGGACAGTGGAAGCCAGTCACACACCTCCCATGCTCTCTTCAGTACTAAGTGATTCTTAACTTTCCCTCCAGGTGTGCCACCAGAGTTAGTGTCTACATACACTGACACCAAGTTAGTCTTGCTCAATTGTGTGGCGAGCATCCCAAGGTACAGCTCTCCTTGGTAAGGCAGGTACACACACTCTCTGCTCTTCTCATGAATAACTGGCTTCTCATTTCCAGCATATTCTGTGATGAAGCTTACTGATCAGAGCCTCCATAGTGGGCCTGCATCTTGGGCCACTTTGACTTAGAATCATGGCCATGCAAAAGGATGCTCAGAGATGTGTTTACCATGTCGTTTTTCTCAATTCGTAAACAAGTATGAAAGGTCTCAGGCAAATGGTTCATCAAGTGGGACATTGAAATAGGTTTGGGGGGTAAGAAGTTTACTGGAAGAGTCTATTGTTTCTTAAAGAATTATTTTCTTCAAAGTATTAAACTTTTTTTTTTTTTCAACAAAGGGGTTTATCTTTTCTGCAGCTCTGCTAACATCAAGCTCTTTCTGGCTAATGTGGTCCCACCTTTCAAATTTGACCTACTGATAACTCCCACATTTGTGTATTCAACTTCGATCTTTTTGTTTGGGCATCTTTATTTGAGAAGTGCCATTGGCTCACTTTCCCTTCATCCCTGCAGGTTTAGAGTGCTCTCAAATTGGATGGCTTTCTCTTACTTTGGTGTCTTGCCTCCATTTTATAAATGAGAAAATAGAACCTTGAAAATGTTGTGACTTCAAGGTCAAAATGCTTGTTACAGTTTACGGATTTGTGACTGACTCCTCATCCCGTGCAGAGCCCTAGATGCCTTTCTCTCCAAATTTCCTGATATGTGAACATTCTTCACTGTGTCCATGGGATTACAAACTGTCATCTCTTGTAACTCTCTGACAGTGAAATGCAGGCTCCTTCACGCCAAGATTGTTTCCTGAAATTGCTCTATTGGGTTACTTTAGGATTAAACATTACACTGCAGAACACATACTAAAGGTCTTTGGAGAAAAGTTAATATCACTTTAATTTAGATTTGCTGAGGACACTAATGTATCCATTCTGTCTGTCTCTCTGTCTCTGTCTTTCTGACTGTCTCTGCCTCTGGATGTCTCCATCTCTCTGTCTCTCCTAAGTTCTGGGACAACTGTGTGTATTCTGCTCACAGATACATTTGTATAAATGTATAGTGAATGAGATCATATTCTTTGATGATATTACAGTAGCCCACCTTCCTCAATACAAGCTTTGCTTTCCTTAACACCACTTGATTCTGGGCAACCATGTCCTGAATATATAAATGGAAATTTCTTAGTGATAACCAGAGCTTGAGCTTTAAATTGCATGCTGCCGGTGTAGGTGCAGCTTAATGAAATTCTATCCATATGACTTCAAGTTGTCCAAATGTGACTGAAGTCATTGTCTGGTATTTCTAGTTATAAACAGTACCCTCTGATTGGTTAGGTCTGCTCTCAGACTCAGGATGAGTTTGTTTCCAAGTAACTTTTTACTTACTGATGGGTGCAAAGCTCAGGATAGATACTTGCAATTTAGAGTTATCACAGAGATCCGATAAAGTACTTCCTTAGGGGAAGAGGTGAAAGGTTTTGGCATTCATATGAAGATCTACAGTGTGATGTTCAAGGAGACAGAGAACCCATTAGCACATTCTTTATTATATATGTATATAAGTGTATATATACATATCTATAATATATACACATATACATGACAGAGAAAGAGATTCTCATTGTGTGGTGTGTGTATATGTGGTATATGTGTATGCGATGAGTACACATATATGTGTGTGTGGGGGGCAGTGGGGACAACAGAAGTCCATATCATGTCTCTTATTTTATCACTCAGCACCTTACTTTTGGGGGTGTGGTCAATCACAATGCCTAGAGCTCACTGAATGAGCTAGTCTGGCTGGCCAGAGAGCTCCAGGGGTCACCCTGTCTACATTCCTCAGCTCTAGGATTACAAATGTAGGCTGCTATGCCTGGCTTTTATGTGGATGCTGGAGAGCTGAGCTTAGGCCCTCATGTTTGTGTAGTGGTGAGAAAGTGTTAGCGATCCCCAAAAGACCAGACAGGAGCCAATCCGATGCAATCACACGAGAGACTATTTGAGCTAGCTTGGACTCAGTTCACCGCCAACATGCAGGATGGTTTTGGTGGAGAGGAGCCCTGAACTTCCTTGGGCTAGGGTTTTATAGAGAGCAGTGAGGGGGTAAGTGTTTCTAGCCTGGAGAACATTTAGCAGGAGAGCCACTGTGGCCTTTAGCATAATTGGCTGGTGCTGGGAATCAAACCATAGTCTTAATTTCTGCTTTGCTCTGCATTGGTGGTTGTTAAGCAGGGGGCAGGCTTGCTGGGGATTAACGTGGAAACCCTGGATTTGTTGTGGGAGATTAACCTGGAGAGAAAAAGGTCTTGTTGGCATTAGCCTAGAAAGTGGAGCTAGACTCCAGTTTTGTTGGGGGGGGGGGTAACTTGGAAACTAATGTTAGTTACCAGGCCTGTAGTTTACCTGAGTTCAAGTTTTCTAAAATTGAGTCTGAACTTCAAACTTCTTGAAATTTGGTCTCTCACTTGCATAGCAAGCATTTTGCCCACCAAGATTCCTCCCCAGCCTCTATTACTAACTTTAAAATCCTTTTCCAAGCTTAATGTATAAATTAAACCTTATCATATATGAGCTGTAGGGTAAACAGCATACACAGAGTTCAATATTGTTTTTTTTAGCGTTAGATGCCCATTTGTAGGGGTTTGAGATGTATCCCATATGGATAAATAAGAGTCTGTTGGAGGTTCAGCTCATCATAACTTGGTGTCATATTTTCGAAGACTAAGCCTCAGGTTCTTAGATGACTTAAAGTCCGACGACACTGTAAATAGCATGTATCATAGCATTTGACACTTTCACAACAAGATTTGTTGAGGCCCGGGAAATAGCTAAGTGGTTAACAGTGCTTGTATTGTCATGAGGGAGGGCTGGAGCTTGTATCTCAGCCAACAGTTAAGCAGCTGAGCATTTCATATACACACGGAGCCCAAGGCCCTCGAGGGTCGGTACACTGCGGCTTATTGGCTTCCAGCCTTCTCAAGAAATCCCTCACCTCAGGTGTAGGATGTCACTCTCCTTCAAAGGAATAGATAGACAATGATAGAGGAAGACAGTCCATGACCTCTTCTGGCCTCTGTGTACCTTCATGTATGAGTGTGCACATAAGATATGTGAGCATATAAATAAATATGTCTTAAAAACTTCATCTTCTTAGTGTTTTCTAGGATTCTCTTAGAGTCCACACTCTTGCAAACAGGGTTTATGACATCTCTTCATAGTTAGCCAAGGGCAACATTCAGCAACAGAAGCATATAGGACTTTTCTCTGCTTTCAGCCTTAGGTCCCATATTCAGAATGGCTACCCTCTTCTTTTCTGGTTTGATGGAAATTAATGACCAACCTATGTATCTGTAGTTTCTCTGAATTAGGGAGTGCACTCTGTTCAAAGGAAGATTAAAAGTACTGGAGGGACGTGTTAATAACACGATTACTGAATTGATGTGTTCTCCATGTGCACTCAGAATAGCTGGTAAGTACTGGAATAGAACATCGGGGCTTTCTGTGGGAAGCACGTTCTCTATGCTTAGGGCTGTGCTGTACCCTCACTGGCATTGTGTTCAAGAATTCATAAAATGAATATTTTTGCCTTTTAGTAATTGTGAAAATGCTAATTTCCCTTGCATATGAGACAAATGATTTTGACTTGCCTTTATAATTGTAGAGGATAAAAGCATTCATTGTGATAAAAATCTCATTTTGAATAAGTTTGCATATGAGGAAATTTTTCTTGGAGACCCCCATAGTTTATATATATATATATATATATATATATATATATATATATATATGTGTGTGTGTGTGTGTGTGTGTGTGTCAATGATCTTTTTGATAACATTGAGATTATTTTGTGATATTAATTCTATCACCTTTCTTAGCACTTTGCACTTTACATATTCATTTATGTAAATTATCAACTATATCTTTAATAATGAATTAACATCAAGAATACCTTATTCTTGAGAGGTTTAGCTAATGACATATTTCTTTAGTTTGGATCATTACTGCCTGTTTTTGTAATTCTTGAAATCAAAATCTTGATATTAGTAGAAGTGCTGGGTTATTGAAATACGGATTCCTAGTAGCTGACACATTCTGTTCCATCTGTGTGATATGTGTCATTAGGTCAATTGAGGGCCTGGGTAATGACTTAGGGTTTTAATAGTAACTTTTTTTCTTACCGTTTGAGGATACAAGGAAAAAGTACACCATCTTTTACGATAATCACAAGACGTTTCTATTATAAATGGCTGAATTAGATGTAGAACTGTTTGGATTTATTCTTAGACATCAGCAATTAATGCTATGAAAAGGCAATTGTGAAAAAGTACAAATTCCTCAAATCTTCATCGAGAACTGACTGTACATCTCTTCTGATAGCTTTTAGCATCTGTTCTTCAGTGACTACCAGCTGCAGACATTTGTCAAAAAAAATTGTCATGGTTGGTAATTAAAATCAACGGAGTGTATTTTTGTACTTTTCATAGAGCCAAGGAACAGAGGTCAATGACAGATTCATTTAATAAACCTTTACACAGGATAAAAATGTGCAAATACAGCTTCTTTAGCATCATCTGTTTGAAATTTATTTTTAATTTTAAGTTAGAACACAAAATAATAAAAGCAATGCATCTGGTTATGATGCTTTCATACACATGTGCATACATGCACCCACACATGTATATCTATCATAGTATTTTTTATTCATTCTCTTCTGTTGCCACCTTCCCTTATATAACCTTCTTTTTATTATTATTATTATTATTATTATTATTATTATTATATTTATTTACATTTCAAATGCTATCCCAAAAGTTCCCTATACCCTTCCCCTGCCCCTGCTCCCCTACTCACCCACTCCCACTACTTGTCCCTGGCCTTCCCCTGTGCTGGGTCATATAAAGTTTGCAAGACCAAGGGGCCTCTCTTCCCAATGATGACTGATTAGGCCATCTTCTGCTACATATGCAGCTAGAGACACGAGCTCAGGGGGTACTGGTTAGTTCATATTGTTGTTCCACCTACAGGGTTGCAGCCCCCTTCAGCTCCTTGGGTACTTTCTCTAGCTCCTCCATTGGGGGCCCTGTGNTCCATCCAATAGCTGACTGTATATCACCCTCTTCTTATTAGTTCCTACCTTCTATACACTTACCCCTCTGCTTCCCTACAGTATGTAATTCATTTCTCTCTCTCTCTCTCTCTCTCTCTCTCTCTCTCTCTCTCTCCCCCCTCTCTCTCTGGTCTTTTTCTTTCTTGCTCTTTCTTTCCTTCCTTCCCTCTCTCCCTTCCTCCCTCCCTCACTTCATTTCTGTCTTTCACCTCTATCTCCTCTCTTTAAAATCCGTTTCTTTTGCTAGTGCCTGGCAAACGCAGAAGTGGATGCTCACAACCAGCTATTAGATGGAACACAGGCCCCCCAATGGAGGAGCTAGAGACAATACCCAAGGAGCTGAAGGGGTCTGTAACCCTATAGGTAGATCAACAATATGAACTAACCAGTACCCCCAGAGCTCGTGTCTCTAGCTGCATATGTAGCAGAAGATGGCCTAGTGGGCCATCATTGGGAAGAGAGGCCCCTTGGTTTTGCAAACTTTATAAGCCCCAATACAGGGGAATGCCAGGGCCAAGAAGTAGAAGTGGGCGGGTAGGGGAGCAGAGGCGGCAGGGAGGGTGTAGGGAACTTTCGGGATAACATTTGAAATGTAAATAAAGAAAATATCTAATAAAAAATATGCATCCAAAAAATCCGTTTCTTCCTTTAATACACAACCCCCTCACTCTTATGGTCCTCTTTCTGCTTGGATGTCCTACTCACATGCACTTAAATCTAACATCTGCTCATGAGATGAAACCCACACGATTTTTTTTCCTGAGTCATGTTTGTCTTATTTAACACAACTCTGTCTAGCTGAATAGCTTGCAAAGGGTATGGCTTCACTTTTCACTAGGACTAAGTATAGTTCCCTTGTGTATATGTCCCTTAGGTCCTTTCCCTATTCCTAAGGGACATGTAAGCAGCAGTGAGCAGGGTCTTCTCTTACCACATCCTCACTAGCATCTGTTAACAAGTGTTTTCTTTATGGTACCAATTCTGACTAGGGTGAGATAGATAGTTTTAAGTTGAATTTCCTAATGGCCAAGGGTGCTGAATATTTTCTCAAATATTTACCAGCCTTTGTATTTCTTCATCTGAGAACTATTTGTTTGGTTTATTAGCTCATTTAGTGAATACTTAATTTTGTGTCTATTTATAATTTTTCAGGTCTTTATATTCTCTACATACTAATGCCCCATCTGATGTATAGCTGGCAAATACTTTTATTCATTCTGTAGGCTGCCTTTTCATGTTAGTATTTGTTTCTTTTGCTCTACCAGCGCCTTTTATTTTACATAGTAACATTTGTCAACTCCGGTGATCAATTCCCCTGGCGCTGGAATCTTTTTCAGAAAGTCATTAAGCATTCCTATATATTCTTACTTTATTTGTATTTCCCTTTAGCATTCTCAAAGCTTCAGGTCTTATATTTAAATCTAATCAATTCTGATTTTTTTCCCAACATGAATGATTTGGATGTAGTTTTTTTCTGGTACCTGTGAGTATAATTTCTCCAGCATATTTTATTTAAAAATACCCTAAATTATTTTCCAATCTATATTTTTGATAACATTGTCAAAAATTAATAACAGTGGCTGTGTCTGTTTATTTTGAGTCACTGGCTCAATTGCCTTGAATCACAAGTTTCTTTAATGTCTATCTTGACTATCTTTAAAGAGTTCTTTACAGAGGTTGTTTACTTCTTTGGTTGGGCTTGTGCCTAATATTGCCCTTCCTTCCTTCCTTCCTTCCTTCCTTCCTTCCTTCCTTCCTTCCTTCCTTCCTTCCTTCCTT
>NC_034598.1:53269803-53328801 GCF_900095145.1 Mus pahari | reverse complement strand
ACCTTCCACTTTCTCATTCTAGAACTTTCCAATCACCCTTCTTGCTCTCTCTTAAATTCATGGCCTATTTTCTTTAATTGTTAATATATATATATACATTATAAATATATATATATATATATATATATATATATATATATATATATATATGAGAAATAGATCTATACATTTCTGTTTTGTTCTCCAAATTGGGTAATACTCATTTTGTAGAAAGAATTTAGTAGTTGTCCTAAGGTCATGCTCTACCACTGAGCAAGGTCAGGGCAGGACCTCAAGGCAGGAACCTAGAGGCAGGAACTGAAGCAGAAGCTATGGAGGAATCCTACCTACCCACTTTGTTGTCTCCATGGCTTGCTTGGCCTACTTTCTCTTGGCACCCAGGACCACCCCAGGGATAGCATCACACTCAGTGGGCTACACCCTCTTACATCAACCATTGATCAAGAAAGTTCCCCAGATTTGCTGTAGACCTTCTATCAGTTGTAGTTCTTCCTTCTCAAATGACTCTAGGTTGTGTCAATTTGACAAAAACCTAACCATCTTAGTAGTAGTGCTTCCACTTCTGTTTTGTGGAACTGTTTGAGGAGTACTGAGGCAGTACTTTCTGAGATATTTGCTATACTGCTTTGGTGAATTCATCTAGTCCTGGGCTTTTCCTTTGTGGATAAACATTTTATTATTATTTCAGTCTCATAACTAGCTAAAGAACTATTTAAGTTCCATATCTCTTCTTAATTTTGGTAGGTAATTTATTTTCACAAATTCACCCATTTATGCAACATGGTCATGCTCATTTTTATATTTTTCTTATTGATGCTTGAGTGTCTCCTTCTCTGTCTCCCTCTCCCTCCCTCCCTCCCTTTCTCTCTTTGTGGTATTTATGTGGTTGTATGCCTCTGTATGTGGGTGTACGTGTATGTGTGTGTGTGTGTGTGTGTGTGTGTGTGTGCATGTGGGTACATGCATGCGCGTGCGTGCGCGCGCGCGTGTGTGTGTGTGTGTGTGTGTGTGTGTGTGTGGTGTTATGTGGTTGTATACCTCTGTGTATGCTACAGGTTAAAGTCAGAGTCTTTCTCTATCAGTCACCACTTAATTTCAGGGGACAGGTTCTTTCACTGAACCTGGAGCTCATTGATTAGGTTCACTCATCAATGATCTCCAGGGATCTGAGTGGTTCTATTCTTCCCTAGCACTAGTATCACAATTGTGTGCTTCTGGAATGGGACTTTGGCCACTCTATGGGTTCCTTTTTCTATCACCCTTCACCACCCTATTCCACCCTTTCAACCCCCAACACTAGGTAGGAGATAAAGAAGGCTAGACAGGAAAGTAAGTGTCAATATCAGTAGACTACTTCCTGCTGATTAGGGGGCATCGATTTCCTTGAGGCAAGTTTGATCTTAGCTGTCAGGATAGCCAACTCCTTCTTGTCTCTTTATGCACAATCACTTGATAAATCAGCAAATTGCAACACCAGTAACCAGGAGCAACAAGGGAAGGAGGAGAAGGAGCAGGAGAAGGAAGAGGAGGTACAGGAGGATAAGGAGGGGCTGCCCCAGCTGCTGCAGCCCCTCTGGACTCTAGCATTTAAATACCCTGTCAAGAGTCCCCACGATTCCAGACAGTACACACTTGCAGAAACTATTTGCAGCTGGCAAAATCACACCCCTCTTAGAGCACGAAGCAAATCATAGCTGCCGGGAGCAATCTAAAGCAGTCCCATATCCCACACCTGGGATTAGAAAAGAAATATTTCTGTAATACTTCTGTGTATTTAATGAAACCCCAACTCTTACTACACACTCCTCTAGCTGGTTCTACAAGGGTCCCGGGGATCAAACCCAGGTCCTCATGCTTGTGTAAGAAGTAAGTACCCTACCTACTGAGCTATCTTCCCCACTCTGAGTATCTTTTGTTGACCTTTCAATCCATCTCTGATATTGTTCCTTCAACTTGGTTGAGTTTATAAGTAATTCTTAAAAATTGTTTTTCACTTGGGTTGTGGGATCTTTTACTTTCCAACATTTCTCTACTTGATTTTCAGGGCTGAAATTTACCATGATTTCACCCACTTGCCCATTTTCTCTTCCAGCCTGCTGACTTTTCCTCTATCTTGCTGATTTTCTCCTCCAGGCTGTGAATTGAATTCATTTCTGTGCTTTGAGGTCATTGATTTTACTAGTAAACATTTGAAATCTTTATCCAGAATATCACCTCACTCGGTATCTTTGAATCCAGTAGTTTTGAGGCCTGGGGGCTTTTGGGAGAGCCACGTGATCTTTTGTTGTTGTTGTTGTTGTTTGTTGTTTGTTTTGTTGGTTTTTTGTTGTTGTTTTGCTTTGTTTTTTGTTTTGGTATGTCTTTTGTGACATGATCCTGCCATCTTTAGGATTGAATGTTGCCTTTACAAGATTTGAAGATCTTGTTATTGAGTCTATTCTGGGGGATCCCTTTGCAGTACCTCTTTAGAAAAAAATCTTCTATTCCTTTCCCCAGTTGGAGAGCCTAGCAGCTGGAGCCTTGCTTGCCTGGGCTCCTTTCCCGTACATTGTTTTTCATTTTCTCTGTACCTTTCAGGTACATACACCTTTGTGAATTTCTTGAGCTCTTTTTTGCTTCCCTTTGACATAAAATCTTTTTTTTTTTCTTATTCAGACTCTTTCCTGAACCAGATAAGTCAGAAGGAGTTTTTAAGTTATAATCCTGTTAATGTCATTAATATGCTTATGTTTTTAAAAGCATGATTTTTGATAGTGGAATTAAATTAGTTTAAGTTTTAACTTCATCTGTAAACTGTGAGTTGCTGGTGGAGGAATCATGTGGTCTATGAGCTAGATTAACTTGACTGAGAATCATTAAAGTATGATATTTATTGTTAACATTTTCTTTTCTCTTAAATGTTCCCTGCATACTTTATCTTCTTTGGTCCACTGTACTAGTAAGGTTTTCTTGTCATTGTGACAAAATACCTGGTAGAAGCAATTTAAGGAGGAAGGCTATATTATGCTCACAGTGAGAGGGGCTTAGCCCATGGGCCTGGGATCAAACACTGGCTCACAGGAGCACCCTCAGCAATCCACCCCACTCAGTGGGTATCTTTCAGAATTGTTCCTCTCCCAATAGTGCCACCAGCTGGAGAGACAAAGACTTCAGTTCCCAAGTCTTTGTGGGTGATATGTCACTGCAAAATCTTAATCCCATCTGTGCAATTATTATTATTGCCATTTCCTTCCAAGAGGAAATTTAGGCCTTCAATTAGTTAAAATCAGGGATCACAACTTCCTCTGCTTTACTGTCAGAGCTCTAGTACTAATATATGTCTGGCAAAAATAGATGCTCCGTGAATGTTTGATGACAGAAACATGCCCCAGAGCAGACTTGTAAAAGTTAGAGATAATTTTTGAACTTATATCTAAGATACAATAGAAATCTATTCTCTTCTATTCTGTCTCTTTTCTAAATATATTTGGAGGCTATTTTGCACCTCTAGGAAAATTTATGTTTTTACTCAAACATCCCAATTTTAAATTGGAGATTATTTTACTTATAGACTGGAATGGTGGCTGCAAAGTCAGGTGTCTCTTCTGCACCCTCTTTCAAATAGCACCAAATAAACAGGTGCTATTTTCTTTAAATTTACACTTTATCTTTATTAAGTTAACGACACAGTTGATACAGAAGGCTACTTTGATATTTCCACATCTAACTTCTCAGATGTTGTGTCAGCTTTTTAGTGTCCCCAGAGCCTGGCTTTGAAGATACAGAAATTGTCGTAATTTCAGATGACAGACTTTGAAAATAATAGCAGGACTTGTCTAAAGCAGCCATTTTTCCCCCTCAAACTACTCAGGCTATTATTATTCCATTGTCTGAAAAAGCAGATAATTTAATGAGTGTAAATTACAACTAACTTTGTACAGAGGGAGCTTTGCTCTTTGATTTTCTTGGATGTAAAAATAAAAGCGAACCTTTTGACTTCACAGGCACGATTGCATTTTTGACTTACAGATTATAGCTGAAATACAGTGAAACTGTAGAAATTTTAAATGACTGTTTCTTAAAATGAAAGAGTAATGCACAAGTCAGACAATTTCTCTGAGATTATTAAACTTGACATGAAAATGAAGAGACTCCAGGTCCTGGCTTTGTGATGGTTATTAGGTATTTGGAAGGAAGGCTTTTAAAAATTTATTTCTTTAATAAATATTTGAGTGCTTATTCCAAGCCAGACACTGTTTGAGATCCATTGTCTTGGAACAGTGGTAAATAAGACAGAAAAGTTTCTCATCTGAAAGTTGGATTCTCTTAGGGGTCAGATAATATACAAACAGATATGAGTGATCCTTTATGGGAAATTCAGAGTGGTAGAAATGAATGGGGCATTAAAACTGTGCATGGTAGCCATTAAAACATTTGACTCAAAGTATTGGAGAATTAACAATGTGAAAAACCTGAGGCCCCAAGTTTGGCATTTATACAAAGACAGTGAAAGAGAAGAGGCTAGTGGGCAAATGGTAGACATAACAGGGTTCAATTGCTAACATTCTACTTTTGGTTCAGGGTAGGGAGTTGGGAGTTCTACTTTAGTAATTGTATGCTTGCTGTACACTGGGGAATTTAAGTGAAGTGGTGATGGAGTTCCTGTGTAAAGAAGAAAATTATGGATCTGTAGGTGTCTGGAATTGTTTGGTAGAAAGTTAAAAGCAGGAGGCCAGATTGGAGGCCATTGTAGTAATGAAGACCTTTGTTGTCAGTAAAATTGGCAGAAGTGAATGGATTTAATGAATGCATGATGTGTTGAACACAGGATGGGTATGGGGAGCGGGTGCGGCCGCATGGGCCAAGATGGCACCCTGGCTCATTGCCAAGCCCCGTGATCCCTGCTTGTATACCAAGAACCTGAACATGTGCACCTGAATGATCATGCACAGTCCGCCTGATGCATAGCATCCTACAGCATGATAT
Organism: Mus pahari; assembly: GCF_900095145.1. NCBI lineage: Eukaryota > Metazoa > Chordata > Mammalia > Rodentia > Muridae > Mus > Mus pahari. The sequence goes on along the minus strand of NC_034598.1, from coordinate 53,323,836 downwards.
TGAGTCACTGACCTATCAACGAGCACCCTGTCTGCATGCATGGCTTGTGTACAGAGCGTGCTGAATGTTGATTGGATGATGAAGAGTGGTGAGAGATGAGTGTAGAGGGTGGAGGCGGATAAATTGGGTGATTCCCCCAGAATAAAGGAAGCTGAAGATGTGGAAGCTGAAGCAGAAGCTGAGGCGGGAGCTGAAGCTGAAGCTGTGGAAGCTGAAGTGGAAGCTGCTTGAACCCTGCCTTGGTGTACGTGTTGTGTCATCTTTTCCCCACCTCTGCTGGCCGGAGCTGGGGCATGCAACATCTGGTGGCCCATATGGGGACCTCTGAAAACAGCATCTGGTGGCCCGTATGGGGAACTCTGAAAACGGCATCTGGTGGCCTACAGACCTTGAGAGGCTTAGGATTTGCACAAGATCCGAATTGCAGTGCAGGGATATTACAATGGGAAGATGATGAAGGTCATAAAGGTAGCTTTCAGCCTTTTGTGCTAAGTATACCCATATCTTTGTGGGGAAGAGATGTCATGAAACAAATGGGAGTGAGGCTTGTTACAGAGGGCAATTATAGCCCACAAAGTATAGCTATCGTGAATAAAATGAATTTTAAAGCAGGGCAGGGACTGGTGAAGCATGAGGATGGTCAAGTATCTCCCATTCCTACAAGAGGCAATGAAGGAAGACATGGGTTGGGTTTTTCCTAGGGGCCAGTGAACAAATAGCCATCAAATGGAATAAAAATCTGCCGGTGTGGGTGCCTCAATGGTCCCTACCTAAAGAAAAGTTAATAAACTCTCAGCTGAAAACTGGAATCTTATTAGTAAATCAGAGAGTGGATTTGCTCTAAGAGCAGATAGATATTCTGGAGCAATTAGTCTTTGTGTCATGTGAAACCCATAGGTCAGGAATTTGTGTAATCTCTGTGCAGTATCGGAATTTTTCTCATGCAGCTAATTTGTCCAGCGAATTTGGATCCATGCTATTAAGAAATTGGAGTCATGATTTCGATAGCAAGATGAAAGAATTATGGGCATCCATTTTTGCAGTGAATAACACCCATGTAGAGATTGCCACCATTCAGCAGTGGTTGGAGATGATCCAGGGGACCTTCAGCTTCCTCAAGGATTGGGGAGGGATGGCCTTCTGGGGATTATTGCTGTGTGGTGTATGTGTTGGTATGTTGTGGTGGATGATACGCATGCGCAGATGAGTGCAGGCTGATAAATGGTTGTTGATTCAAGCTATGGCGGCTATAGAGTCAGGTAATTCACCCCATGTTTGGCTCAGTAGACTGGATCGTTAATCTATGATGGGTAAGACTTTCACATGTGCATACCAACCTAAGACAGGCTGTTGAAAGTGACTTCACCATGCCTATGATGGGTAAGGATGAGACATGAATGAGGGCAACCTAAGACAGATGCAATCCCAGAGCCATTTTAATTAAACAAAAAGGGGGACATGTGGGGAGCGGGTGCGGCCTCAAGGGCCAAGATGGCGCCCTGGCTCATTGTCAAGCCCCGTGATCCCTGCTTGTTTACCAAGAACCTGAACATATACACCTGAATGATCATGCACTGCCCGCCTGATGCATAGTGTCATACAGCATATTGAGTCACTGACCTATCAATGTGCACCCTGTCTGCGTGCATGGCTCATGTACAGAGCGTGCTGAATGCTGATTGGATGATGAAGAGTGGTGAGAAATGAGTGCAGAGGGTAGAGGTGGATAAATTGGGTGATCCCCCAGAATAAAGGAAGCTGAAAATGTGGAAGCTGAAGCTGTGGAAGCTGAAGCGGAAGCTGCTTGAACCCTGCCTTGGTGTACGTGTCATCTTTTCCCCACCTCTGCTGGCTGGAGTCTGGGGTCATGGCAGATGCGATGAAATGTTGGAAGTTGGGTGAGGGAAATGGAGCGGTTACTTAGAGTTTTGGTGGGTTGGATGGTGATGGAATAGACAGTGGGAGAGAAATCCTGCTTGGGAAGAGGGCAGGTATCCCTTGGTCTACTTGGGGCATAGTAAGTTTGAGGCATCTTTCTAGATTGTCTAGATACTGATGTAAGCTCAGTGAGCACGTGTGGCTCAGGTAAGATGTCAAATCTCATGAAAACGCTTGAAATGTACCATTAGGAGTGCACAGCAAGTCTTGGAGATTGAATGGGTTCATCTGGAAGAAACAGTAGACAGAGGAAGAGCCTTTAAGAGAACTCTAAGCAATGTTATAACCACTCAGAGAGCAGCAAGACAGCAAATACTAGCAAAGCTCCCAGAGGCTACAAGTTAGCAAGGTTACAGAAGAATCAGTGTTTTGGGGGAGTTTTGTGCCCTATCCCAAAGAAACAGCATATTTATAAAGAAAGATATGCTTGACTGTGTTTATATGACAGAAAGGCAAAGAAGATGAGGACAGTGCTATTAACCCTATACAGACACTTTTTGTAATGTGAGCATTGGCACTAATTCCATCTTGCTTCAAATCACATGGTTGTTTAGCAGGCAGTATTGGTACAGGCATTTTAGTTTTAAGGTAGTGACAACTGGCCATGTTTCAAATGCAAAACTGTTAATGAGATAATAAAATTTGTATTTCATTGGTTCCACAGTTTAGCTAGAATTAGTGATTTGTTCATTTTTATAGATAGCCCAACATATGAATAGGCCAGCTTCCAATACAGAAAGGTATATCCTCTTTGATATCAGCATGCCATGTTTTAAAATAGTAGCATAATGCAAGAGCTTAGTAAAGGTTTGGAGCTGGAAACACTATCCACAGCCACAACTCAGTGTTGTAGCAATTACAACCTTTGCTTAAAAGTCATAGTTACTACTCTTAACATTCACAGTAAGTAAAATACGATGCCAATTTAGTCAGATAGCCAATGAAGCTGTCATAGTAGTGACAGTACCCTCATCATTAATACACGTGACTCCCAATGTTATAGAAACTGGCCATACAGCCAAGAAAAATGTCTAGAGAGGACAGCGCCTTCAATGCAACTTTAAATCCCATTTCAATTTTCTCATCTTATCTGAAGAAATTAATTAATATATACAGGCCCAATGCTGGTCTTTTGTCAGACAGATTTTTTTTTAATAAATTTAAAGTGGTTGGACAGTGATGACAAACACTTTTAAAAGAATATTCATTTACTTTATTTATATGAGTACCCTGTAGCTGTCTTCAGACACACCAGAAGAGGCCATTGATCCCATTACAGATGGCTGTGAGCCACCATGTGGTTGCTGGGATTTGAACTCAGGACCTCTGGAAGAGCAATCAGTGCTCTTAACCACTGAGCTATCTCTCCAGCCCCAGACAGAATTTTTAGATAGAACTTTTGCACTGATTACAGTGACTGTGAACTTTGGCTGAGGTGGGATATCATGTGTTGGTTTGAGCACAGTAAACAGGCGAGAGAAAGAAGTGTTTCTCTTCACTACCAAGGTGCAGTATAGAGTTGGAATCTATATTTGATGCATATATGAAGACAGGCATGCAAGTATATAGTCTTGAAATCCCAACATTCCTGAATTGGAGAAGTAGAAGGGTAAACTCACAAATTCCAGTCTAGCAAGATCTTCTCAAAAAGAAGGAAAGGCTGGGGAAGGTGAGGAAGAGGAGGTTGAGGAGACAGAGGGGAGGGGAAGAAGGGGAGAAGGAGGGGGAGGGAGAAGGAGGAGATAAAGAGGGAAAGAAAAGACATTTGATCATTTTGAACTCGGAAGGCAAACCAAATTTGGCAGTTTTAGAAAAATTCTCAGAACAATATACAAGCCTATCGAGAAAAGACCTGTGCAGTCATAAACTTTGTAAGGCTATCGAAAGAGGTTAGAAATTCCTTAATAATACAGCTAAGTTGGATCTGAAACTGTTAGTAATTTCAACTCCAAATGTATATGGTTGTCTAAATTGCTGCAGACACCTGATGGTAATCTGGAACTATGGATTGGAAAAACAAGAGTAATACTGGCTACTTGCTTGGATGTGTAATTAATGGATATCAATGAAAGTAATATGTTAGAAAACAAACATTATTTGAAAACAGCCTGATTGTCAGTAATAATCTGTGAAATAACAATTAAAACAATAAATGAATGCCACTTCTGATTCTCTAGAAGGCAAACAAGTCAACCAAGGAACTGAAAACCACAAACCAAAGATTTTCCTTCAGGGTTGGAAATCTTAGCATGCTATGGTTTCTAAGTGTCATGTCTCCTGTAGGCTCATGTGTTGGAGCATTTGATTGCTGACAGGAGGATCTCTGGTGGAGATGGGTCACTGAGGAAAGGCCTTTGAGGGTGAGAGTCCAGCCCTACATTTTGTGCTGCTTTCAGTTTCCACCAAGATATGAAGCTTGGCTACCAGGGGCTAGCACCTCCCACACTCTTTGCCAAGCCTTCCTTGCTATGATGGACTAAAACCTTGAACCAAAATAAGATTCTCAACTTGCTCTGTCAGGCATTTGTCTCTGTGATGAGAAAAGTAATGAAATCAATGAGGATATTCATTCATTCACTCACTGAACTAGAACAATAGCTTTAGAGAAGCATCTAACATCATTGTGAAGTTATACAGTATGAAAAAATTAATTAAAGGGATTAAACAAAATAAAAAAACTCTTTGAGGTGTGAACTAAGATATACATTTTAGGTGATTGCATCCAGTTTGACACCATAATTACTTTGCCAGCAATTGAAATAGTAATGCACATACATATTTCTAAAGCAGTTTTTAAAGGGGAAATTAGCACTTTCGGCTGAGTGGAAACAGGAAGAAGGCTGGAGAACAATGCAACATCCATCTAAGAACAATGGTATAGTCCTTGAGTTAGTGATGGGTATGTAGTAGGAACTGCTCTACATTTCTCTCTTATAAAACTTCCTAACTGAATGTATGTTACCTATTTTAAGCATATGAAATGTATAGCAAAGTGGTTTCTTCTGAACCAGTTAGCTCTGGTGTTATCTTGACTGAAGTTGAAGTTTCATCTCCATCTCGGTTACCATGTGATTGTGATTCCTCCACTTGCTGTCTGAATCACAGATAGCTTGTTGGCAGGCAAAAGAAAAGAAACAGCACAGATAATAGAGCTTCAAGCAGGTCCCGAGGTCTTTTAGCCACCAGGATGCTTGGTTAACATTTCAGTGGACAACATGACATGCCATTCTTTGCCTGCCGAGTCTTCTACCTTCACTCCATCACTCGCTTTTCAAAAGCTGTGGCAAGATAAGAACATAGAAAATCAAACAAACCATCTACCAGGAGGCTCACATAAAGGCATCAGCAAGTAATGCTGGAGGCACTGATTAAAACAAGGAGACTGAAACCCCAATAACCTAAACCCTTCGAATTCCAGACATTAAGACAAGCTTCAAGCATCTTAAGTGGCCCTGTGTTATCGGCGATGAAGATGATGTGGCTGTGAATCCAAACACTTGTCAAGTGCTGTGTGTTTAACTGAAGAGATAATTGCATGCAAGTCTACGGGATCCCTGGGTAGATGAAAAATGTGGAGTTTTGGTAGATTATTAAATATTTAATAATGTTTTTTACAGTCATGAAAGTATAATATAATTAGATCTTGGCTTGGTTTTTGCTTTTGACTGCCATTGTTAATTTTTTTCGTTCCGGAATTTTATTAACTCTCAACCTCAGAGTCATTACTCTCTGGGTGCTGTTCACACTCAGCTCTGGCTGAGCTTAAGGCATTAAATAAATATCTACAGAAGAAAAGCAAGTAGGGCGCTGGCTCCACTTTGGCAATCTATGGGTGTAGATTTTAGGTACAATCTGTAGTCCTCCCATCGCTTATTATGGTCATATTTCCCCCCTCTTCTCCACAACCTCTCCTTCCTCTCTGTTTCCTTCTCTCCCACCTCCTTTCTAAATATTAAGTGGATTTGTAGCGTTATAAAATACTTATTCCTAGTGCAATCCCACCTGTGGTGGTTTGAATAAGCGTGGTTCATGGAGACTCTTAGTGGGTGTGGCCTTGTTGGAGAGGGGCGTGTCACTGTGGGGATGGGTGTGTCGAGAACCTCCTCCTAGCTGCCTAGAAGATAGTAGCAGTCTGCCCCTGGCTTCTTTTGGATAAAGATGTAGAACTCTCAGCTCCTCTAGCACCATGTCTGCCCAGATGCTGCCATGTTCCCACCTTGATGATGATGAACTGAACTTGTAAGCCAGCCCCAATTAAATGCTGTCCCAATAAGAATTGCCTTGGTCGCAGGGCATGGTGGCACACGCCTTTAATCCTAGCACTCGGGAGGCAGAGGCAGGCGGATTTCTGAGTTCAAGGCCAGCCTGGTCTACAAAGTGAGTTCCAGGACAGCCAGGGCTATACAGAAAAACCCTGTCTCGAAAAACCAAAAAACCAAAACCAAAAACAAAGAATTGTCTTGGTCACGGAGTCTTTTCCCAGCAAGAAACATTACCTCCCCACACACACACACACACTTTTTTTAAGGAGGGGTGAATCCTACCTAACACCAACCGCTTGAAGAATTTGCACACTCTGGTTTCTGATAGATTAGCACAGTACTTTACCATGTTGAATTCTGTTTCTGCTGGGTTGCCCGAGCTTGCTTTTACTTGTTCTTTATGCAATTCACACACATATTGAATACCCGTTATATGTCAGTGCTATGGTAGACTCCTGGGATATAAAGACATGGGTAATAGTCTCATCCCCCAAATGCTGATGCTCTGGAGGAATGCCTTGAATTATGTTCCTATCGTTGGTTGTTCAGATTGTTTAAGGATAGAATGGGAGTGATTCTTTGGAACAATGGCCATTGTGAACTCTTGTCCCTAATACTATGTCCATTTCATTTGGAACCCTTAAGTAAATATTACACTTGAAATTCAACTTACTGCATGATTGGGTATTTTAGAGACCAATTTTGTTTTGTAGGAGTTTGAATGGGTAGGTTATAGAAGGAATATATATTCTTGGTAGAGGGCAGCAAGTTGTAGAAAGAAAAGGCTTAAGACAGTAAAGATATTTATCACTGAGATGTGATTTTTAAGGAGTATGTCAAGATCTTGAAAATTATACCTATGACTAATTTTAAGCATCTGATAAAATACTGCATTTCTCATTCTCTTTAACCACCTTACTGCATTTTATACCTTCCTGTCTCTGTGATATCTCCAAGCCTCCCTCTTTTCTTCCCTCCATCCCTCCTTTCTCTCTCCTCCCCTCTCTCTTTCTTCCCTCCCTTCTCCTTTTCACTCCCTCCCTCCTTCTCTCTTTCTTTCCTACCCCTCTCCCCTTCCTTCTTTCCTCCCTCTCTCCTTCTTAAGTAGCAGAGAAGGTATAGAAGGCCATTGGCCTTCAAAGGATCTTAAACACCTTTGAAAAATTATTATAGTGTATATATGTGTTAGTAGATGATGTGTCATAGCATGGATGTGGGGATTTACAGGGTAACTTTGGGGAATTTGTTCTCTCCTTCAACCTTTGTCCTGGGTTGCTGGCATTGAACTGAGGTTAACAGGTTTGCAATGACAAATGTCTTTACTTGCTAATTATATTGCCAACACACTTGAGCTTAGGATTCACTTTGTGCTCATCTATTCAGCAAGTAAAGCTAAAATAAATAACATAGTGGGGGTGGGAAATTTAAATTATACTGTACATGCTGAGAAGATGGTCTGCTCAGTAAGGTTACTGTTATTGGCAGATAAACACATATTATTCATATAGTAGCATTTCCCCCTATATCCATATTGTACACATTCCGAAGTTAATATCAGGTTGACTTCTAATGCTGGACTTCTAATTCATAAATAGCAAAAAGAACACAGGACATTCCAGTGTGAACTTAGCATCGAAAAAAATCACAGGAATCATGTAGACAATGTTTACTCTTTAATAGATTGGAGGATTTTGTTTATTTCACTTTCTTTTTTTTTTTAAAGATTTATTTATTTATTTATTTATTTTCAATTTTTATTAGATATTTTCTTCATTTACAATTCAAATGCTATCCCAAAAGTCCCTTATACCTCCCCTGACCCTGCTCTCCAACCCACCTACTCCTGCTTCCTGGCCTTGGTATTCCCCTGTATTGGGGCATATAATCTTTGCAAGACCAAGGGCCTCTACTCCCAATGATGGATGATTAGGCCTTCTTCTGCTACATATGCAGTTAGAGAATGAGGTAACCCAATCACAAAAGAATCCACTTGATATGCACTCACTGTTAAGTGGATATTAGCCCAAAAACTTAGAATGTCCAAGATACAATTTGCAAAACACATGAAACTCATGAAGAAGGAATACCAAAGTGTGGATACTTCGTCCCTCCTTAGAATGGGGAACAAAATACCCAAAATGTAAGGAGTTACAGAGACAAAGTTTAGAGATGAGATGGAAGGAACGACCATGCAGAGACTGCCCCACCCGGGGATCCATACCATAATCAACCACCAAACCCAGACACTATTGCATATGTCGGCAAGATTTTGCCGACAGAACCCTGATATAGCTGACTCTTGTGAGGCTATGCCAGTGCCTGGCAAATACAGAAGTGGATGCTCAGAGTCATCTATTGGATGGAGCACAGGATCCCCAATGGAGGAGCATGACAAAGTATCCAAGGAGCTGAAGGGGTCTGTAACCCTATAGGAGGAACAGCAATATGAACTAACCAGTACCCCCTGAGCTTGTGTCTCTAGCTTCACTGTCTTTCTTTTGTTAATAAAATTCACGTGCTATAAGCCAAACAATTATTTAGATTATTCAGATAATTGGCAGTGGGTGTGATACCCAGAGGAATGGTCTAATGTTATCTAGCTATTTAAATCCATGTCTTTACTGTCTCTTTCTGCGCCTCCAAGGCCACAGCTTTACCTCTCCTGCAAGCTGCATACAGCCAGGTCGCTGATTTCTATCTGGGAGCAGATCCAATGCAAATATTTTTATTAATTCCACACATGCAAAGGTCATGAGGGTCAAAGGGTGGCCCCCAGGGTAGGGAGACCTTTGCTCCTTGAGGGCACTTCAGAGTTTGCTTTCAGGTTCTGTTAGCAAAACTTTTCTGTTTAATGATGTATGCTATGGTGCAATTGTTATGTTGCTTATTTAGGAATTTCTGATTTCCCCTCATCCTCTTGGAAAATCTCAGTTCTGTCCTTAACACAGCGTAGAGGCCATTTTAGACTTCGTGTGTGTGTGTGTGTGTGTGTGTGTGTGTGTGTGTGTGTGTGTGTGTATAAAAAAGATAAAGAAAACCATGGGAACATTGATTGAAATGTGAACATTTTTGCCTTTAATAATTAGCAATCATTCATTTGGCTATCCAAGTGCTTGAAACAAGTAATTTTGAATATGTCTGTATTTGTTTCCATGAGTAGGTAATAGGTGGAGGGTTACTTTTCTTAGTGACTTCGGTATTTTAAATTACTTATTGTGTGTGCTTGTGTGTAGGAATGTTCATTCCAATTGCATGCATGTGGAGGCCAGAGGACAACATCTGGGAGTCAGTTCTCTTCTACCTCCCAAGAGGACTAAACTTAAGCTCTCCTCTATCTGTAAGCCATCACACCAGCTAGCCAGTCTCTTATAACCAAAATAAAGAAATGCCGTTGGAGTACCAGTGGTGTATTTCCATATTTGTTTGCCTACGGGGTTATTGATGACATTAGAAACTATCACGGACTATCCCAATGTATTACACTTCCTGTCAGGAAAAGTGAAATAATAGCTCTCCTCCCTCACTTTGGATTTCTTTTTTCCTTGGTCCTTTGGTCTTGCGATTAATTGATTAGTTGATTAATTAATTAATATTTTTTATTCCCTGGCACTGGAATTGTCTACTTCTCCCTCCATCAAGTCATTCATGCCCACACATACAGTTTTCTTCTGTGTGTTGCCAGGGCTGTGTGCCTCCATAGCTGCCCACCAACTGTTGCTCATTAGAAGCTCACATTCCACTGGCGTCCTCATGTCCTGTTCTCCCACTCACATAAAAATTCTGATCCTCTCTGTTTACTGTGGCTTCTGCTTTTCCGGTCACTCTGGATAACCCTCATGTTTCTTGACTTTGGGTTTCTTGTCTTTGGGTTAGGGTCATCTAGTCTGTCAGCAAACAAAAGACAAGACTCCCAATTAAATTTGGACTTCAGATATTTGTAGCGTAAGATGTTTTGTTTCTTGCACAAACACATATTTATTTGATCCTTGAAGTGTTTTAGACATATTTGTAGGAAAGATTGTACAATGTAGCAGAAATTCACCCTTAATTGCAGTTTGACTTTTGGTTTGCTGCCTCTATGCTGAGAAATCTCCTTTAGATGCGTAGAGTTCAGATAACTCTTCTTTATGTTAGCCCCAGGCTTGGGCTCTCAACAGTGACTAACATCTCGGATACCCATTTTTTTCAAATGTAGTATGTTCAGAAGAAAGTTATTATTTCTGTCCTACCTCCAACTTCCTCACAGCATCAATCTTCATTCAATTCCTTGAGTCAAATAACTGGGCTGTGTCATTGATCTTTCTATTTACCACCCTTTTATCAAGTCTTTGGAAAAATTCTAAGGTCTGGAGCTCTAAAATATATAACAAATATGTTGACTTTTCTTCATTTATACTTCGGAAGGTCAAGCTATTACCATAGCTGCTCTGGACTGTAGACTGTGAATAGATCAATTTCCCGTTAATCCTTAAAATTTTATGCAGGGCAGTGATGGCTCAGGCTTTTAATCCCAGCACTTGGGAGGCTGAGGCAGGTGGAGTACTGAGTTCGAGGCCAGCCTGGTCTACAGAGTGAGTTCTAGGACAGCCAGGGCTACACAGAGAAACCCTGTCTCAAAAAACCAACCCCCCCCCAAAAAAGATAAAATTTTATTTTGTATTCTTATTGTTATTATTATTATTATTATTGTATGGCTGCTGCTGTTGCTATTGCTGATGGTGATGATGGTGAAGATGTGTTTGTATATGTAAGTCAGAGTGCAACTTTCAGGAGTAAATTTTCTCCTTCTACTACATCAGTTCTGAGGTGGAACATGGGACATCAGCCTTGGTATTGAGCACCTTCATCTGCTGAGCCACATTTCTGATACCCTTCAATTAATTTTTCTAAATTTTATTTATTTAGTTTTTGTACATGTGTGTGTGCATATGTGTGCATATGTGTGTGTGTGTGTGTGTGTTACACATGAGCCATGTTGGGAGTGTGGCAGTGAGGTCACCCTGGAAGAATCAGTTCTCTCCTTCCACCATGTGGGTTTTGAAGATTGAACTTCAACCCCTGCCCCTCTTTTAAACCATGTCTGGCTCTTGGAGGAAGCATTGTGAGCCCAGATGAGAAAAGAAACTCGTATATGCACTCCACCTTGCGGTTGCACACTGTCTTACTCAGGCATTCATTTGTGTTCTCTGGCCAGGTCCATGTAATTCTCCGTAGGGTGGGAGGACTTCATTCCTTCTGTGGCTAACGGTGTTCACAGCTCCTAGAACAGTGTGCAGCAGGTACTCATTAGATATTTGCTGACAATTCATCTAGTTCCCTTTTAGTGCAGGAAACAATCATTGCCTAAGATGGCATGAAAAATTCCAGCAAATTACCCTTTCTGGATTTCAAAATGGTTATAGAATAGAAATGCTGCCATTCTTTTTGTTTTTTTTTTTTGTTTTTTGTTTTTTTTTCCCTCCCACTGGCATTCACGCTCGGATGCTGAGCTGGACACACTGGCTATAAAACGGCAGTCAGCACCAATGCAAACAACAGAGGTGAGCTCCTCTTGTGCTGTGAGCTGCTTGATCTCTGGGGGGGGGGGGGGAGGCCGGCATATGGTAGGCATCAGAATCTTGCCATGGATTGTCTTTCAAAGTCAAATTCAGCCTGTCAAGTGGTGGAGAAAATGATTTGTTGCCTGAAGAGATGGTAGATTAATATTTCTGAAAAGTCATGTGCTACACCGCCTAGGGCGTCTATACTGCCATTTAGACTGCCTCCCCCTGATATGGAGAAAGCTTACAAAACAGCATACTTTCTTGGTGCATAGACATTTCCTGTGCCTCAGGACTGGGTTCCCAGTGAAGGGTAACATTCATTAGCCCCTTTAGACAATGTGGCCTATGGAAACAGACCCAGGTCTTTATCTTGCAGCTTCATCTCGGAGTCAGCATGACTAGGGGAAGCTGTGATGTATGAATCAGGAGGGAGATTGATTTTCCTCCAGGTACATGGCAGCCGGAGTAATGAGACTGGAAAATTGCCTGCTCACTGAGCAAACATGACAGGGATGTCATAGAGCAAATTTATCTTTATGCAAACGCATGGGGGAGTCACATGGGTGGGAATTCCACAAAGTGACCCAGTCTCTGGAAGGCGTCCCTCTAAATCATCCCCTCGCATCAGGAATCCAACACTCAGCAAAACTCTGTGGTAACTGCCCACCCCCACACAGGCTTCTACTGAATAATGTAATCCTCACAGTACAGTAAGAAATAGGATAAATTGTGGTGTCATTTTCAAATGAGAGTCTTCAACTCTCGCAGGCTATTTCTGGTGTTCATCTTGGATTTTGTGGCAGTGAAACATAAAATATCTACTTTAATAGAGTAGAAGAAATGGAGTGATTTATCCAAGTCATCCCAGGCCTTTTAGAACCTTCATTTGGTAATGGAAAAATCAGTGGTTGATAGAGAAGCAGATAATTTTTCTATATGTAGGCAGCCTGGTGCAGAGACCACACAATCTTCTCACAACATTTAGGCATACAGAAAATTTCAAATCATATAGAAGGGTATGGTGACAGTATTTTGTTAAATCACTTAAAACATTTCCAACATAATGGTTGGCATGATTTGCTTTTAAAAAGCATTTCCTGATGTCTTTTTAGCTGTAAACTACTATAAAAACCTCAAAATTTTGTTAGTAACTTTGGATTTTAACAAGCACTTTTAGATTTGAAACCTCTCCTTCCTGTTTGAGTCTAGTTTGCTGATTATTAATCAGCCAGTAATTGAGATGGGTTCCTGCTTGGATATACACTCAGTTCAGGAAAAATAGGATCAAAGGAGTTAGCCAGATTTTCAAGCAGATCATTCCTTGTAAAATGGATCAGAATATAAAATAAGTCCAGAGAAAATGAGCCTTGTTAAGGCTAGTCCTGGGGACTGAGCCACAGGGATCAAGGCAGAATATGTTCTTTTGTTTTTATTCTTGAGACAGGGTCAGGTATGTGGTCAAGGCTGTCCTCAAACTCTTTCTTCAAGGAAGAACCCATTCTGAGACATCTTCTGTCCCATGTGCTCCGTCACCAGAACCTTGGCTGTCATGTTTCACAGGGCACACCTCCTTCTAGAATCTAATAAAACAACAATGAAAAGCCTTTTATCTTGGCGCTTCACAATGACAGAATGAACACTTTCCTGTGTGTCACGAACCATGAACGGGTTTGCCTGTTTGTATTAGTTTAGCACTCATCTCTGTCTACTCACAAGGGTAGATAGAGTTCGCTCTTAAGTGCACTTTGCAGATGAGAGGCTCATAGAGGCCCAGTAACACCCTGGGTGACAGAGATAGTTAGCAATCAAGGCCAACCCAGTGCTACTGCGAGTTCCTTTGTATTTTGATCCCCGAATCTCCCAGGGAAGTTTGAACCTCTGTACTTGGGAACGTCAGAATCCAAAAAAGTTTTTGCTAAAAATAAATGAATCCTTAGTCGGGAATAAGGTATGTCCTATGAAATTTGTTCTATGACTGTTTATGCAGTGCTACACATGGTATAGAGTGGAAAGTAGGTTTTCATTTCTAAAACCTACTCACTGAGAATCTGGACAGACCTATACCACCATCTATTCTAAGATTATCTTTCTGTGCATCTTCTGGTCCTCTTTTTTGCCCACACATTTTTTTTTTTNTTTTTTTTTTGCCTCTTACCATCGCCCCCTGGATTCCTGCCTTCATATGTGGGGTGCCTACTTTCCCTTCTGAGTCTTTTTCTCTACTTGATCTTTTTAAGTGCAATCTCTCACTGAATTTTTCAGGAGAAATCGCATCCTTTAAAAGCTCTGCAGAACGGGAGTTGTTCCAGCTCCTGCTTTGCCTGCTTTCTGTTTGCAGAAGGATGTGGCCATGATTGTGCCCTCCTGGTCTGGGGGCTCCGTGTTCTTTTCTATATGGTGTGTGCTTCTTCAGCCTGCAGTTAAGATTTGATTTCAAGACTTTTGACTGGGGTCAGAGCTAATGAAAAAAAAATGCCCCATTTATGAGAGATGTGGATGCCTCCTGGCTCTAATGGTTTCCTCATGCCAGTTCCCTGACTGCTGTGAGAGAGACATTTCTAATAGCAATTAGCTAACATTTAAGTCTCTCTGTATGTCACACATCAGCCTAAGTGCTTTGTCTGTCTTAACTAATTTAATAACAGAGCTGATCGGATTAGGTAAGGTGTGACACTGTCGGCATTTAACAGAAAACTTTCCCAGAGGTAGTCAGCTCCAAAATAGATCTGATGTTCCTGGTCTCCTACTGAACTGTTGCTGGTACATGGGCTGAGCTGAAGGCAGTGGGGTCGTTGTGTATGAATTCAGCTCTTCCCAGAAGTGGTAGGAGATGGGGGGAATCCCACTGGATGACTTAACACTGTTTCCTATTTGATATTCACCGTGTTATTTGTGGGATGTGGTAGCCCAGAAAATAGTTGAAGACCTGTTGATGTCAAATCCTGCTCTAAGAACTTTTTGCGCATTAACTCAGTCAACCTTCATGGCCCTTTGAGAAAGCGTTTTTCTCATTTCATAGTTGAATGAATAGCGGCATTTGTTAATTTTTTCTAATAGTTCAAAGTTAATGAATGTCAAAACCATGGCTTAAATGCAGGAAGTCTGGCTCCTAAGTTTCCATAGTTAGTATAACCACCACATTGTGAATGTCAAATAAGGCATTTACCATTATGACTCTATACCTTGCCAATACAGGAGCCATGTTTTTTTCATTCTTTGCTATTTATGTGTCTGTAAAAGCTAACGGTATAAAATAATGAAGACTAAGAACCAAGTTCTTTCAACATGCATTTCTTTATCTTTATGTTAGCTTCAAGTGATTAGTTCTAGCATCAGACACAAAGGAGGGTGTAGATGAGATCTAGGCACTATGAGAGCTGAATGCAAGGACCAGGCTCAGCTTAGATGGGAAAGATAGATCTTTGTAGTCAAAGCAGGATGTCCCGGTGATGAGGAAAGGGTAAAGTCCATTGGGAACAGAAGATTTTCACTTGGACAATCAGAGGAGACTGTCAGTAGATGTAAAAACAGAACTAAATTTTGGGGTCACCAGTCTGGAAGATGGCAAGCATAAAATTGTTCTTCAAGGACTCTGTACTGGCTGGTTGTGTGTCAAATTGACACAAGCTGGAGTTATCACAGAGAAAGGAGCCTCCCTTGAGGAAATGCCTCTGTGAGATGTAAGGCGTTTTCTGAATTAGTGAAGAAGGGGGGAGGTCCCCTTGTGGGTGGTGCCATCCCTTGGCTTCTAGTCCTGGGTTCTGTAAGAAAGCAAGCTGAGCAAGCCAGGGGAAGCAAGCCAGTAAGTAACATCCCTCCATGGCCTCTGCATCAGCTCCTTCTTCCTGACCTGCTTGAGTTCCAGTCCTGACTTCCTTTGGTGATAAACAACAACTTGGAAGTGTAAGCTGAATAAACCCTTTCCTCCTCAACTTGCTTCTTGGTCGTGATATTTTGTGCAGGAATAGAAACCCTGACTAAGATAGGCTCCCAAGAAGAAGAAGATCTGGTAGGAAAAAGGTAAAGACAGGGTCCCACATGAAAGTCAGCTTGTAGAACACAATGGGTGTCCTATCTATAGTCTGGGATTGGATCCCTTTATTTTTTAGTGTTAGACTGGATCCCTTTATTTTTTATCGTTAATGCTAAGAATAACCCTAATAAGTAAAGAAATGTGTGGTCCTAGGAGAGAGAAGATAATTTCTGACTTCAGACAAGTTCTTTTTTTTTTTTATTTTGTCAGAGAGGAAGAAGCCTCGGTCAGGCCTTCTCTCAAATAATGGCCAGCCTTTGTCATCACTGTGAAGATATTTCTAGATGCAGCCATCCTTCTTGGCTGGATGCGTAGGGTTACTTTGATTGGTTCTTGTGGTTGAGCAAAGAGGTGACATTCACAAGATCGAAAAAGAGTTGAATCACTAGGAGAAGAGAATTGTTTTGTCTCCCATATTTCAAAAATATACCAATTGGGGCTGTTTAGACATGGAGTAATTATGATCAAGTTTCTGGACTGAGCACAGGAGAATGCAGTGGTCAATTTTATTCTTTATACCTGAAGACAAAAAGAATTAATCCGTAGTCAAGAGAACAGCTAAGGTGAACAGAGGTGGAAGACGCATGTTCCCTAGACAGTTCACAAATTGGATAATGTCCCCAAGCACATTAAAACTTAATTGTATTATCATCCCCATTTGAGGTTATACAGTGTGGTGTCAGCGGATGGTGTCAAGGGTTCTTTGAACTCGATTATTCCTGCACAGTTCTCAGGACAGAAGGTGTGGAACTCTGAAGCAGAACTGAAAAGAGAAGAAAGTCGCCTTGTGCCCCCACACTGTTTTCTTTGGATCTCTACACAAATGGCAACTGCAGGGGAAGCAGAGATGACCTTAACTATGTCTCATCTGTGCATGGCATAGTGCGATTCTACCAAATGGGAGAGACTCCAATGGCTTCCTAATCAGGGCCCAGAGTTACTTGTAAGTGGCTCGTACCAAATCTTTGGGTACAATTTCTTTTCTTTTTTCTTCTTCTTTCTTTTGTATTCACTTTACATCCTGATAGTTCCACCCCTTCTCAGTTTGTCTACCCCCCCCCCACAGCCCCTCCTCCTATTCTCCCTCCCCTCTCCTCTGAGAGAGTGAAGCATAACCCCACCTATCCTCCACTCTGGCACATGAAGTCTCTGGAGGGCTAGGCTCCCTTCTCCCACTGAAGCCAGACAAGGTAGCCGGGTTAGGGGAATGGATTCCATAGCTACGTAACAGCTTTAGGGATCCCCCCTCTGCCATTGTTCAGGGCATACATGAAGAAGAGCTACCCATCTCTCACATATGGGTGGGGGTCTAGGTCCAGCCTAGAATGGCTGTTTTCTGAGAGGCTCTATCAGCACTTGACTCAGGCAGATGCCAACACCCACAGCCAAACTTTTGATGGAGCTTGGAGACTTTTATAGAAGAGATGAGGGAAGAATCGTAGGCCCCGAAGGGAATAAGAATTCCACAGGAAAACCAACAGAGTCACCTAACCTGGACCTTTGGGGGCCTTCCAGAGATGGAACACAATTTCTTTATTGTGGTAATACAAGAGAAAGTATCATACTGTCTTGGATTGTAAATGTGAGACAGCTTTATCCACTCCAGAGAGTTTCATGACAATTAGAATCTATTTTCATCCTTTGGTAGTGTCTGAAACCCTCAAGATGTGTATAGGTTTTATACATTTAAGCTTCATCCTGTGCTGGTCGCCTTCTCAATAGCTCAGGTATGTTAAGGATAAACACTCGTTTGGTTGTGAACATCCTCGGTATTCTGTGTCAGGTCATTTGAACCGAACTCTGTTTTACTCTTTAATGGTGGCAAGCCATATTCATCGCCCATGTTTTCCCAAGACCCTTCCCCTGAGTTGAAACGTCTCCTTATAACTTCACCTGTTTCAGGGTTAGTTCAATCACATCTTACTTTAATTACAAAGTCAGTGCTTGCTCCTTGGTGTCAGGGACAGTGTGACTACCACAGCAGTGGAGTATCTGTTGCTTTGATAAATGTCTTCTATCCTGATTTTCTAGAGGGTTGGAGGAGGATGGAAGTTAGGTGTTTGATTGCTCTATTTTACAGCTGGAAAATAGGTTTGAAGTGATTCTATGGACTTGAGTAAAGACAGGAAGAGAATACAGTTGGCTACATATACTTGAGTCTGAATGCACCTTTTACATTTGGACTTCTCAACCATGATTTTGCTCCACAGCACCTATGGTAGTTCCTTATTTAACATTCCTATTTAGTAGCACTTTGCCTTATATGATCCTCTAAACCTCATTTTCCTTTCTGATAAGTCCTCTGAGGGCAGGGAGAATTCCTAGCTTTGGTACTTGGGACAGTGATCACCACCATTAGGTTTTCACACAAAATAATCGCTTCTAAAACATGAATATGTGGTTTTATTTTAAGCTACATTTTGAGAAAGCAGCTGCATTTACCTTACTTTTTTTTTTCTTCTGATAATAATGTGTGAGCATGGCTTCCAGGGACATGTGCACATTAAATAATACTTGGACTATGTGATTCCAGACTCTGCCTTCCTCAATTTAATTAAGATATCATACCATTATATTATTTTCCCTATGGAAATTAATTGGAAACAAGCAATATATTATCAGAGACTTAGCCTAAAGCCCTTCTGTTTTCTATAATATCACCATCAAACCTCAAATTAAGAAGCACCGACTTTAATCCTAGCCTAGACTTCATGTGTTCAGAGGTCTTGCCTATCATTATCAGCATCATTATCAGCTTTAGAATAGCAATAAGTGTTGAATAGTATTTTTTTTTGAAGTTTAGTGTGCTTTTTATTTTTCAGTGTGCTGAATATATGACTAGGGTTATAATCTGTAAGATACTCTGATGCAGATTATCATGTTTATTGGGAAAAGAGGTGTCTGTGGCAAGTACCATCATTTTAGTTTATGAGATGATTCTGGTGAGGCTCAGAGGGACCATCTGCCAATGCAGGTAATTCATGTCAGTCTTAAATCCCAGTATTCTTTCTGTGAGTCCTATGCTTGGTTTGCGATCACATAGTAGGCACAAAACAGACACATACTGCAACACTGGCCAGCGCTGAATAGGAAGGGAGCATGTACTATGATGGGTGGTTTGACATTTGAACAAACAGACCATCACAGCAACAATGAGCTTGGTGCCAAAGTCTAAATGCGAGGTCATTCTTTAAGCATTACGTCAGGAGAAAAGCTAAATGCATCCATTTTATTCCCAGTTTACTTCCTTGGCCTCCATTTCCCAGCTTGTTTGAACCACGAGCTATTTAAGGCTTCAAACTTTACCACGGGCTTCTGAATATCCTTTTGTACTCTGTAGTTTTTGTTCCCAACAGCTGAAAAGAGCCAGCTGACTCCTTTGGTATTTTTATACAGTGTGCTTTATTGTTTGCCTTCAGTGTTTCCTCCGCCACAACCCCAGATGCTGTGATTGCTCTCTAGATGAAGACATCTGCTTTGCAGAAGGACCCTTTTCTTCTATTCAAGTTTATGTTACCCACCCTTACTGAAGAATGGAGCAGGGAAGGACCTGCTCTTACCAGTACAGGAGTAAATGCATGTTCTTATCCTTTGGATTCTCCCGGGAAGCAGTTGCTTAGTTTAAAGAAGTACATTAGATATCTTCAGAGTTCAGGACTTTGACATAGCTCCCATGCTCAGTTACTTGATAGAATAGTACTTTTTGAAGTCCATAAATCTGAGCACAAATTCCAGTGGGGTGAAGACTCAATAGAGGAAAAATAAGTTGATGATGGTTATTTTGTCTTTGGATGAACTCTCCTATCTTTTATTATTTATTTATTTGTTTATTTACTTATTTATCTATGTATTTATTTCTTGATCCAAGTCAGAGATATACACAGCTCATGAGTCAACCTCTAATCTAATGGATTAGCTCTGAGGCCACAAAATCTATTTACACATTGTAGTTGACATGTAGAATTCTTTAAAAAAAAACAAAACTATTTAAGAATGCTGAAAACAGAGATTTCAGGTATGGTATCATACCTCTTGCTTTTTATAGAAATGAGGAGTCTATGGTACCCCAGGTTCCCTTTTTCCAATGGTGTCAGTGGACCAGAACCAAGCAGCTTCTGCAGGACCCAGAGACAGGGTCCTCTGGTACCTTCTTTACCTGCTCATCTGTCACTAACTACTGTCACTTGAGGTGTAATATCATATAGGCACATGTTCAGTCAAATTTAATTCTACCCAGTATAATGTGTCTCCTTTTGAGACATATATATATATATATATATATATATATATATATATATATATTCTGTAAACCTGGGTCAAAATCAGTAGGAATTACTTTTAAGCATTCTATGTTATGGTATAGAAAACCAGATCTTAGAATCATTGTTTACATTCTTGTACTTAAGGTGAGAAGGGCTAGAAGTTTTGCATTCTGGATTGCCCTAGCTCCCTTTGACCTTGTAGGAGTTGCTTCTATTTTTTCAGCGTGTTTCTTCTTCCCTGCAAGGGGATGAGTGTGTCTGGCAGCCTCATGGTCATATACATCAGAAGCAATCATGGATGTGAGAATGTTTAATACACCATATGGTGCTATGCAAGGCTAAGACACTTTGTGGGCAAAGAGAGCGATAGCATATGGTTTCTCAAGGAGCTTAGAGTCTGTTTACAGACTCAGGACTCAGATATAACATAAATAATGGTTGAGAATATCCTACTTCCTACAAGAAGTAGAGACATTAAATGTTACCAGAAAACACATGATCATTCTCGGCAACTAAACTCAAAATTCAAGACATACATAACCTCTCTTCTGTTAATTTATTATTTATTTCCTACATATTTTCTCTGCTATATTCTCTGTGATTAAAAAAATTACACAGTAAAGACAAAAGCAGTGAAACAGAATACCCAGTTTTCTATGTTCATAGCAGCTTTTATTCTAATAGGACAATAGGAAATAAATAACAAACATGCAAACATTTTAATTCCATACCGTATGATATGTCATGAAGAACATGATACCAGCTGTGTGGCATTGCTGATGAGCATGTCAGCTCATCACCACTGTTACTGTATGTTTCACATGGTGAACACTCACAAAATTCACCTTTTTACTACGTCGAAGTTAAGTTTTGGCTGAACTGTAATGGTCTCTGGCATTGTGGTTTTCTCTTAACATTTCCCCTATATGCCTTGAATACTCATGGCCAACAATTCAAGTAAGAGGATATAAATTTGGAAGAAATAAGGTCAGTAGGTTTTCAGCAAATATGAGATGACAGTGGCTATAGTTTAGACCCATCATTCCTGTGCCCCTAATGTAGGCCCTACTCATTGTGTTCCTTGGGGCATTTCTCTAAGATAGACTCGGGTAACAGGCTTTCACTCTTACCCAGAGACATAATTTCACCATCTAATAGGTATCACCATCAGAAAAAATGTCTCTAGATTGCACACTTAACCAGTTGAAGACCATGTCATAGTGTAATTGCCTAATGCTGGAGAGTACCCCACTTCCACCCACAAGGAACGCACTGAGAGCAGAAAGAAGAGCAAGTAGAGATTATGGGATTGATTTTATTCATAAAAAGAAGTCCCAGATATTGGAGAATAAAAGAGATTTCAAAGGGGGCTGAAATTGTGTTGTAAAAGGAATAAGTCAGAAAGCAATATATTAGGAGCTCACAGCTGACAGAGGTCTAGAGAAGTGGCAGGTGCTTTGATTCTTAATCCTCTGGATTCTCAGGTGCTTAAGCTATTAGCTGAGAACTGAGTATATAGCACGTTGCTATATTAAAATCTTATTATGTCCCAATATTTTCTAAAAGGCATCTTATGAAGATATATGGAGCTATGTGCAAATATCGAACACTTATATAGGGTATACATAAAATGCAGTTATAAAGCCACGCAGGCCCCTGCTCCCTGCTGCTCTCTCACTGTACCTTGTAGAGAAATATTTTCCTGGAATTTAATGATGGTATAGTGGCCATAAAATTTTAGTTTAAGCCATTCAATTTTGAAATTATATTTATTTATTTTTCATGAGGGAGTGAGGATGGCTGTCTGCAGTACGTGGGACAGTCAGAAGGAAATCTGCGGGAGCCGGTTCTCTTGTCTCCATGTACACCCGTAGAGGTGGGTCCCTGACATCCCACTCAGGTAGTGAGATGTGATAGCAGGTGCCTTTGCCGTCTCAGACACCCCACCGGCTCTGTCTCAACTCCATCTCTTAGAAGGAAAGTCATACTCTGATGAACTTGATCAAACACTATCTTCTTGGATCTCTTACTCCAACTTTCCTTTGACAGTAGAATGGCACACATTTTAACACGTCTGTCATTATCCTTTGCATGACTTTTCTGGTTGAATTTATTTATTCGTTAGCTCTTTGGCAATTACATGCCTGCACATACTACACTCAGGTTTCTCTCCTTTTCCATCCCTCCCCACCTTTTGGTTTGGTTTTGTGGACCATTTAGTTTAACCAGGGCCATAGGTGTGGCCATTGCCTTAAGACTCTCCACTGGAGCCTGGCTACATTACTACTGGGTGTATAAATGAAGTTAACGAGGCCTTTCTCCCAGAATCTATTACAATTCAGTAATGAGGGGTAGGTCTGCCTGGTGGATGGGCCCATCCTTGTGCAGACCCCGTGCAAGCATTTCTAGTTCCTGTGAGATCACTATTGCAGTGACTGTCTACTGCCTAGAAGATCACATTTGTCCCTTCTACCCACCCATCTTCTAGTCTATGTCTGCAATGAACATATCTTCTAGATTATATCTGCAGCGTTTCCTTGTCCCTTGTCTTATCTAGGACTAAGAACTCCATCCCTTTCTTAACATTTTATATAGCCACAAGTCTCTGTCTTCATCACAGTCTACTAGAAAGAGACTTGCCCTGCTTATTAAGGCCAAAAATGGTAGACGTCTGTGTATGTAAGCATATATATTAGGAAGTGGTCTCATGCTATATCAATTTAATTAAACAATGAAACTAATTTCTTCCCTAGTGTCTAGTGATCTCTCCTGATGTGGGCTTCTGGGTGGCTTTACTCTACCAGGTATAGATTCTCTCTTGTGGAATGCATCTCAAGTCTAATCAGAGAGAGCTGGTTAACCCCCCCCCCATCATTAGTTTTGATGGTAAGGCGCACATATGTTAATGTTAACACTTTTCAGGGAATGGATATATTAATTAAGTCCTCAGAGGTTCACGTTTTCAGTTGCCACTGATGCGGCTCTGCATTAAGAATTGTTCAGGATTAGAATGCTTTATTAGTAAAGATATTTTTGTATGTTGAGTATAGGCTGTTAAGAGGTTGATGTTCAGTAGATACTGGCCATGTTGGATGACTAAGCATGAGACTAACTATACATATTCATAGCAGTAAGTACAGTTTAAATGACTGTCCCTTTTGGAACCTGCGTTTTATCTGAGCCTTTAAGATCTTTACCATTATTTTCACTTCTCCTTTTTAACACTTTGATGGATTGAAGGAGGAGAGGAGAGTGGATTTTTTTTTTCTTTTTGGCGTGGTTCCATCTTCTAAGAGAACAAGAGCACACATAAGTTTTTAACTAGTCCCAGTAGTAACAGAGTGGAGAACAAGTAGGACTGATTTTATTACCTTGCATTCTTTGCTTTAATAACGAGAAATGTTTTGTTTTCAAATGAAATAAAATACTTTGCGTTGAAGTCTTCATATGAAATTTAGGTTCATGTGCAGATCTATCAGCACATGCATGATTTTAACATATATGATCCCCAGTTACTATGATAGTGATTTAGTGATCTATGCACGAGTAGATATAGTGGGAGGGTTTTGTTTTCTTATTCTTTACCATGGTGCTGTACTCAGGAGCTGGAAAATGTTGTCCTAGCTGATTTATCCCTGAGTGAATGCTTGGTGGAAACCGTGCATTCACACAGCACCTGCCTGACTCCTACCACCAGATTATGATCATATTTTCATGTAGCATCATTGCTGTGTGCATACAAGGCATGGCAAATGTGAAGGTTTCTAATTGTTAGCCTTTTTGCTTGTAGTTCTTGTAGCGCAAGAGATCAAATATAAAATGAGGTTTTGTTGTATCTAGATTTCAATTACATATCTTTCTTTTACAGATCTTGTCAAGATTTTGGCAGCAAGCATACATTTTATATTAAATTATTTAAATCAGGATTATTTTAAAAGTGGTTCTCATTCACTCTAAACTTCTGCTCAGTTGAACTCAAATATATGCATGTTTTTTTAAAATGTCATATATTTCTTACTACAGTGGTTTTCTATGAAATCTCATATTTTGGTCATATAGTGTAACCTCCCAATCTTTTTGTCTCATGGAAAGCAACAGATTTAAATCGTGGGAAGCAAAAGTTCGGGTTCTGTTTTGTAAATCAGTGAATAAGTGTTAAGTTTGAGTCACTGAATACAAAACAAGAATGCAGAGAAGTATAGTAGCTTAGGGTTAATACTGAGAAGTGAGGTGAGACAGGTAGTTTAACTCTGATAGATGACTGCCCTCAAACTACCTAGAGCCACTAGAGAAGAATGAGACACATCATCTGATCATGCCCGAATGAAAGGCACATGTTTGACATGTCTTGTCGGTATGTTACCATGGAAACAGATAAATAGATAAATTCGTTATTCCTCCCTGAATGAAGGAGATTATCTAAAGTATTCTCAATGACTGTACTGTTGCTAACACTTGCAGGTTGCTTCCCCCATGTCACGATGTGACGTGAAGAGCAGTGGTGAAGAGAGGGTCAGTTTTTAACGAGAAGTATCTGTCAGACTGCAAGAATTCATGAGAGAACTGAGAAGGTGATCCCAGGAAGAGGGATGGAGAGACAGATTCAGTGCAGAAGGTGATCTGTTGAGAACAGTGTTACAGTTACTGTGAAAAGCCTTATCTTCTATACTGGGTGGAAGCAATGTCATAAGTAACAACTACCCATCCTTTGATGCCCCATGAACTTCATCAATTTTTCATCTTGGATGCTGAGGAAGATACTGAAAATATATAATTGTGGTTTGAAGAGAAGGCCAACTTGGAGAATATGCTTCTTGGAAAGATTATAATAGGAGAGCCTTTTCTGGGCAAAAGCTTCCTAGGGAAAAGTTAAACTTCGTCAGTGTTATGAAGCACTTTTGAAACCCATTGAAAACAATATGAAGAAGCAGGTGAAAAGTTTTTAGAAATAACTCATCTCATCCAATGATTCTTCTTTCTTGGATGCTGATGGGCTAGACCAGGAAACACTTATGCAGTCCAGCTTTGGAGACACGTTAGACTCCCTTCTCAGAAGGAATTGGAGCAGAAAGAAAAAATCCGTGTTGAAAAAGACCATTTCTCTGGTCACCAGTAAAATTTTACCTTCCAAAAAAAAAAAAAAAAAAAAAAATCGAAGTTTCTCATAAACAGAAACCAGAAGAGAAAAAAAAGCAGCATATAATGTGCTTACAGAAAGAATGAGAGAGCCAAGAGTCAACCTACTGTGCCAGGTGTGTCACCTGCAAAGCAGATGGTTCCACAAAGACATGAGGAGCAAGAAAGAGTAGGAGAAAAGAGTAAAGAGACAGTAAGAGGCAGTCGGGATGGGGAAAGAACGGAGTTCAGGAAGCTCATTCTTGCAAGGGCAGGGCAATCTGTTAAGAATTACACGAGCCAGGTCACCAAAGCAGTCTCTACTTCCACCTTCTCAAAGATGACAAAATCAAGCATTATCCCAAGCACCAGGAACACTTCATGTCTGAGCTGTGAAGAGCATCCTCTGTCTCCCTGCACCAGTGACTGGAGGCTATACTCTCACCAAGCCTTTCGACTGTACAAAGCAAGGAAAGGCACACGTGGCGAAGCAGATGCTACACCCATGCCCCTTGTGCAGCAGGTCGAAGCCTTCCACAAATGAACCCCTAGCAGATGTCGTCTGAGGAATAAGAAGAAAGAGACCATCCTATTCCCCTCCAGGTCGGTGACTAAGACCTCACAAGGCACCCAAACTCCAAATCAAACTGCAAGTCAAACCTAGCTCAAGGCCCGTGACCTGCTGGAGTAGGGAGGATTAGGATTCTGAGCAGTTCCGGAAACGCAACCGTATCCATTCGAAGCATAGGAACCCGATCCCAGAACTCTTGAGAGTGGTCCACGGGGCACCCTCAGAGGCAAGTGTGTTCCTGCTCAGTCATTAGCTGGCAATAGAAGCTGCTCTTTCTATCACGAGGCACAAGGAGAACCCGTTCTCCAGACTCACCCACACACGCGTGGCAGTATCTCTGACAGTTCAGGTGCCAGTTTTTCCCCAAAGATCGTTTTTCATACATTTTTGAAGCTAATAATGACACTCAACTCATATAGAGCTCAATTAGAGTTCTTGTAGCCTTTCCTTCAAACACCAATCAGCCCTTTACTATTGGTCTTAGCTCCTAGGGTTGCAAGTGTTTGTTTTAACACAGTCTGATTCTGTTTCATCTTTACTCCCTCTCCCTTTTACATCTTCATTTTAAACACAAAATAAAGGTAGTTAATTCCTGGAGAAAATGTTGAAATGAGTGCTTTATATCATCAAACTCACTGGCATCCCACCGGCTCACTGAGGAGATACTATGATCCAAATAAAAGACAAAATTAAAACTTTGTGAAATTAAAGGGCATTTCTCTTACAGGTAGTATGTAACAAAATGGCATGCCAGCATGTCTGAACGAAAGCCATACTTGAAATTTTTCCCTCTGCAGTAAAGTCTCCATCAGGTCTAGCTAATATCAGAATAATAGTGTCTGGTAAGCAACATACTTAGTCTCAAATGTATTAACTCAGTTTGCCAGAACATACAGTCTTTATGAATAATAAATTATAAAATATTCAAGGCATGCTAATTTATAGCCCCAGAGAGCACAGAAGTGGTATGAATTATTGTTTATTCAGTATCTCTTGTCCATTTTCTATATAAGTGGAAATCAGACCTTGATTTCAGCCTTTTTATTTTTTGGTGCACACTCTCTTTTATGATACAACCCGTGCTATTAGGATTCATTAAGCAGGTTGAACATTGTCTACATACTCAACATGGTCGACAGATCTGGATCCAGGAGTTGCCTCTTTTATTCATGTACTACTTTAAAGTTACTCTTCTAGATTATCATAAAAAATATTGGAATTATAATATATTCAGAGTTGAGTTTAAAGGTCTTACATGAGAGCTAAATGAGATGAAATGTTTAACGAATGAGTAGATTTTCAATATAAAACTATACTCACATACAGAGTAATATCCAGATCTTCAGTTAGCATGCCATTCTTTATGTGACTCCTTCATAAAGAGAATCGCCTAGATATAAGATCCTAGACACTGTATATTTATGGTTTGATAACTAACTCTGAAATACAAGTATTGGTATTTTGCCAATCTATCTGAGACTCCATCTTTTTAGTGCTCCTTCCATTTTTAGTTATTGTTTCACATTCTGCGGTGTTAAGTTTTTAGATTTCAGATAAATTCCTAAAACATAGCTTACTTCTTCTGTGATTAAAGCACACGGGCTTTAAAGATGATTTCTCTGTGACTTTCATTTTGAAATCAAAATTCCTAGGAAGAATTTTGTGCCCTAGATCCTATTATTTATAGAATAGAAAACTCTATGCTGCCTCTGTGTTAGATGTTTTACACTCTTGCGTTTATTATTTACAACCATTCTACCAACAAAAAATAGTTTATGCACATTCCATATGTGGTCACTAGGGTTGAAGCTGTTAAGTAAACTTGACAAATTCATTCAACTACTCTTGTCTTTGGGCCAAGGACCACAGTTGAGGAAATATTTCTGACTTATGCCTGCCTTCTGAGGGACAGACCTTTTGGAGAAAGGGTAATACCTCACATGTGTTCCTTTAAGTTCAAATGCCATACAATCTCCTATTTATTATAGTGACATTTTTCTGAGAAAATAGATGCTGCTCCATCTTACAGATAGGGAAGGTGCGCAAAGCCTCGGCTGCAGCAGCAGATGAGCAGTAATGCAGAGTTCATTCTTCATCACTTCAAATGTCTTCCTTATGCTCCTAGATATCCTAGACGGCTTTGTTTTTTCCTTTATTGTTTTGTGTGTGTGTGTGTGTGTGTGTGTGTGTGTGTGTGTGTGTGTCGGTTTGAGTATTAGAGCTTGGAACCTTAGAGCATTGCATATTTCTGGAGACATCATTTAAATGATAATACATTTCTCATAACATTTCAACCTCTAGGTGGCAAAGACATTACAGAAATCTGACAATTTTCTCTATGTGCTGCTAGGAATAAATCAATAGTTTTCTGTGACCACCAAAATTGCAATATTGTGAAGAATGGGGTAAAACTATGTAAGATAGGTTCATCACAACACAAGTAGAGCAAGTATTCTATGCATTTAAAACAACTGTTTCAGTTCAATGTGCTTAATAGTATGGTTTCAAATTCTACAGTGTGATGATAGATATGCGACATTGATTGGAGAATTAATAGTAATAAAAATTGATTAAACTCAAATACCCTACTTCTAGATTATATAAAACATAGTAAAGCTGGTAGAATTTTTAATTCTTTCTGAATTTATTATTATATATTCTTATGCATTCAGCATAAACATACTCTATTTTTTAAATCTCTACATATATTTAGAATTCTCATGTATTACAGATTGAGTAGTCTTAATTTAAAAATCCAAATACCAAATATGAGGTATTTCAAAATCTAAATATTTTTAACACCAAAATAATGCCAGGAATAGAAAATTTCATACCATGAAATTTCCTTTCATTTCTCTCAAAATTATTATTTTTATTATTATTATTTTCTTTATTTACATTTCAGATGCTATCCCGAAAGTTCCCTATACCCCCCCTCTGCTCCCCTACCCACCCACTCCCACTACTTGGCCCTGGCCTTCCCCTGTGCTGGGTCATATAAAGTTTGCAAGACCAAGGGGCCTCTCTTCCCAATGATGGACAACTAGGTCATCTTCTGCTATATATGCAGCTAGAGACACAAGCTCTGGAGGTACTGATTAGTTCATATTGTTGTTCTACCTATAGGGTTGCAGATCCCTTCAGCTCCTTGGGTAATTTCTCTAGCTCCTCCATTGGGGGCCCTGTGTTCTATCCTATAGACAACTGTGGGCATCCACTTCTGTATTTGCCAGGCACTGGCATAGCCTCACAAGAGATAGCTATATCAGGGTCCTTTCAGCAAAATCTTGCTGGTATATTCAATAGTGCCTGCATTTGGTGACTGATTATGGGATGGATCCCCGGGTGGGGCAGTCTCTGGATAGTCCATCCTTTCTGTCTTAGCTCCAAACTTTGTCTCTGCAACTTCTTCCATGGGTATTTTATTCCCCATTTTGTGGAGGAATGAAGTATCCACGTGTTGGTCTTCCTTCTTCTTGATTTTCTTATGTTTTGGAGATTGTATCTTGGGTATTCTAGGTTTCTGGACTAATATCCACTTATCAGTGAGTGCATATCAAGTGAGTTCTTTTGTGATTTGGTTACCTCACTCTGGATGATATCCTCCAGATATATCCATTTGCCCAAGAATTTCATAAATTCATTGTTTTTAATAGCTGAGTAGTACTCCATTGTGTATGTGGTACATTTACCTGATTCTACTTCTACATTGTCCTTCATTTTTGTATTATCTTTTGTGGATCAATTAAGCGTATTTTCTGTTTTCATGAGGAATTTGTTTTTCTTGTAGCAAAGTAGGCTATGAATATTTGCTTGATTACAAGCCATGTATTTTTTTATATGGGAGGGGTGGAAGGACTACAAAAACATATCGCGAAGTCTAACTCTCAGTGACTTAACTGAAACACGTAGCACAGAAGGGAAGGGTATGTGAAAGTCCAGAAGATTTGTCAGCCTTCCAGTTTAGACAACTTTTTACTTCCGCATCCTTCATTGCCAAGGTTACCATTTCTCATTTATCCCACATCCCCCATATTCCCTGACAGTTGCTGCTGCCTGGGCAGCGATTTCAAGGTTTCATCTTCTATGTGCACTTATCCATTAGCTTGTTTCATCTTCTATGTGCACTTATCTGTTAGCTTGCAGTTTCTGTTCACTTGGTTCCCCGCCCCCGCCCCCCATGGTTGGCAATTCACTGAAGTTTTGCTGTTTTTACAGATGAATGTGACAATTCTAATTTGTGGTAGAAAATTTTAACTTGAGATCTGGTGGGTAGAAAATAGCAAAAAAGGACTGTGGATTCCTCCTCTACCTTCATTCAGGGTTACAAAGAAATGTACCTCTCAGCTTTTTCATTTTTTGCTATTGTTCCTTTGTCAAAAATTATTAATCATGGGGCTGGTGAGATGGCTCAGTGGGTAAGAGCACCCGATTGCTCTTCCGAAGGTCCAGAGTTCAAATCCCAGCAACCACATGGTGGCTCACAACCATCTGTAACATGATCTGATGCCCTCTTCTGGAGTGTCTGAAGACAGCTACAGTGTACTTACATATAATAAATAAATCTTTAAAAAAATTATTAATCACTCCATGACACCATTTTGCTCAAATTTGATTATTATTTAAAGCCAGAAGAAAGCCAGAAAGATGAGTTATTACTGCTTTTCCTCTTTTTGGTTTGCCTTTTCCTGTCTCTGCCTTTCCTCCCTTTGACCCTATTTGTCACTCCCTTAGTGCAGGCAGAGATGATTGACACACACTGACTTCCTCCCCATGGTAACAACTGCACATCATATTTGGGTAAAAGCTTTTTTATAGCATTCAACAAGTATGAACTTTCCAGTTATTAAACCAGAAATTGGATTGCACCATACATTCTATGAGAGACCACCTGTATCCATAGAATTCTTATATTAGAGTGGACTGATATAAACAAATGGATTGTCATGCAGCATTTTGAATGGCCAGTGTTGTAAATGGATACTTAACATGGCCTTGAGTAAGTCCTCTAGGAGGAATTCTAACCTGCAGGATGGCCAGTTAATACCAGGAAGTCATCTGGGAGGTTGTGGAGAGTGTTTGGGGATGAATGCTAGGTTTCTGCTGACATGAAGTGAGATTTTGGTGGCAGCTAGTGAGAAAAATTTGTAGAGTTAACATTTACACCATTGGTATGTGTGAATAGAGAAGTGAAGAGAAAGTGCCTAAGATCAGAAACAAAAAATACTTATAGTGACTGTTTTATTCTTTTTTTTTTCCCCCGAAACTAGAATATCAGACAAAGCTTATGAACAAGGGTCTTTATCACAGACACTTGCTTTGCTAAGACATAGAAATTGGATTATATATGGTTGATGACATTTAAACAAACACTGAATATTTCAAATATATCTGGGAAAGGTCAGATACACACTTTAAGCATATGTGTACAGGGGTTGCTTTATGACAGGAAAACTGGGAAGATCAAATACACGCTCAAGTGTGTGTATAGGAGCACGCGCGTGCTTTTGTGTGTGTGTGTGTGTGTGTGTGTGTGTGTGTGTGTGTGTTTGTGTGTGTAGGGGAAATACGGCTAGCATACTGTGGTCAGTGAGACATTTTGGTGGTTTGACTTGTAGTATGACAGTAACATAGGTTAAGCATGTAATGTTAGAGATATAAAGGGGATGCGGTTGATTGACTGGATAGAAATACTGATGGTCCGAGAAAGAGAAAATAGGATTGTTACAGACTTCCAAATATTGGGCTACATTCTTCTTTCTCATTTTGTTCTGACAGCTCGATGACCTTGTGGGCGTTTTTCTTTCTATGTCTGGTTACCAGCCGTCTGTTCTGCTGTTTCATTTGATGGGTGCACAATGGTGTAGGGAAGGACAGACTGCTGAACTTGTAGCAGAGGCCATTTGTATTACCAAGAGTTAGGCTAAGCACGTCTTTTGGTGGATGAATGTGGCTCTTTATTTTGTTCCATGATGAGCAGAGCCGTGAAGTTGTGGGATATGATGCGGAAGGGGAGGCAAAGTAATCAAACAAAATGAAGCAAAACAAAACAAAGAGGAAGATTTTAATTAAAAGCAAGAGAGCTGAGTGAAACAAAAGTAATACAATTAAAGATTAAAATTGAAAATTTTGTTTACCGAGAGAGTATTAGGCCTGATCATTATTACAGTGCGGGATTTTTCACTGAACTATTTTTTTTTTTTTTTTTTTTTGAGGATACTAGTAGCCTATGCTGCTGTGCTACTCTGTGAAAAGACGAAAAGTGCCTCAGTGGAGGCTGGTTTAATCATATGCCCCTAAAAAACTTTATTCAATAATAAATTCCTTAAATTTGTTGAATCCAGAATTTTAAAAATATATTTATCCAATTTGTTTTTTACTACTGTTGTGCAGATTCAGCATGGAGCCGGTGCTTTGGGAATCACAGTCTAATAGATAGCAAGTACTTGTTAATATTTACTGAACATTTAATATCTGTTGTGGGGTTTCAAATATTAGATGGACTCTTTTCCTTTAGTCTTCTACCAATTATTATAATTATGATCAGTTTTATTAAAACCCTTACCTTACTGTCAATGAAAACATAGTTATTAAGTAATTTATTCAAACCCAATAAACAAGAAATTTGATTTTAGACCCAGTGACCAAATTTACATAGTCAATATCTCTCCCTTTGTACACGATCTTTGACATCTGACATGGTGGGCCACACATTTTATATAAACGTACCATTCTACAGTAGAAGAAACTTAAGCAGGTTACCCCAACAGTTACAGGAGACACTAAAGCTACAGATTCAAAATAACCAAAGTTAATACATATTATCTATTTGTATTATTGCCGTGACATAAATGTATTGAACACAAACTGTAGAAAGGGAGAATTTATTTTGACTCATAGTTCAGGAGTACAGTCCATGATGGCAGGGAAGTCAGGCAACAGCAACTGCAAGCTTCTTACTGCACCGATTCTTTATTCAGGAGATAGGGTGATAAATTCTCTTGTTCAGATGAATATTTTACATCCACGATCCCAACTGGTGAAATGTTGTCATCCAAAGTTAAGATAAATCTTGGCACCTCAATTAATCTAATCCAGGTACACCTCCATAGTCACATCAGAAGCTTGTGTTCTAGGCAGTTCTGCCAAGATGACAATATTAACTAATATGGTTATAACCAGGAACCCAGAGAGCATGGATTCAAACCCTGAGACTTAGGAATCAATGTTCTTAATCCTTCAAACCTCCTTTTCAAGGATATAATGAATATAACCTTCCAAGCTAAGAAATATTAGTATATCCATATAAAATATATCCTACATCAAGTTATTTTTTTCTAGATTGCTTCATGTAAAAGAATGCTCTGAATGTATGTCCAAATTTGTTTGGTCCCCCTAATCATGTATTTGAAGACAGGTTGAAGGCTGTTTTGGCAGTAGAGCTATGATGAGAGAATAGTTTAGTGACCTTGAGGGGAAGAACTATCAGGCATCACAAGGCAGGAACCCAGAAATCTGTTGGAAAGTAGACAAGAATCTGTAGGCCTAGCAAAGTTGACTTCAATATAGGATCTAAATTCTAAAGGTACATCTACATGGAATCTTCCCTTGGTTTTGCTTTTGCCATACCATTGCAGTAGCTTAAATAAGGATTTTAGAATTATGTCATTCTGGGTTTGAATTTTTACTCTATCATTAAATGTGACCTTAAGAAAATTTCAAAATTATGTCAGTTATAATATGAGGGTAGACATTTTTTTCCTGAAGAATAAGAGGGTAATTTGTAAGGTGCTTGAGAAAATACATGCTAAATTTTTGGTGTCAGAGTATAAAGTAGTTTTCTTTTCTTAATAATATGGGTTCAGTTTGAAAATGTTGACTTTTAAAAATTCGTATTTTTCATCTTTTCCCTACTTCGCCTGAAGTACAATAATTTGAATTCAACAACACTCAGTCTCCCACTGTATAGATAAGCTGGCAGACAGAAAGCTATGTCACAGAATGACTTTCAAAATACAACCTCAAATGATAAGTTTGAAATGGCTTTATTCTGAACAGGATTCATCTAAGCAATTAGCATACATTTATTTATTTATTTATTTATTTATTTATTTATTTATTTATTTATTTTTATGTGCACATATACGGACATGCACACGCTGGAGAACATGTGTGGAAGTCTGGCATTGAAGAAAGACGCTGGAGAGGTGGGAAAATAAACAATGCCATTCAAATGTCTGTGTCTTAAGTTTTCTTGATAAATTTTATTTACGTTTCCATGAAGAACGGGTTGACAATATTTCTGAGTTGTTTTAAGTTGATAAAAACTGACAAGAGCAAGATGTTTCTTGATTCTTGAGTCATATCAACATGCTTCGTTTGGAAAACTCTTCCCTGTGTACAGTATATATAGTTGAGCGTGGCACCTCAGACCTGTAGTGCTCATTCTTATTTGGGAATCTGAGATCGGAAATTTATGAATTCAAAACCAGCCCAGGTTATGCAGTAAGATCCTGTTTCAAACAACAACAACAGCAACAACAACCACACAATCACCACCACCAACTACAGTAAACATGGTAACATAATTTATATAAATGGAACCTTCAGTGTGAGAAATTCAGTGTTCTGGGATTACGTATGTCAAGGTATCATGAAAGACGACTGCAGTACAATTAGGGAAGTGCGATGATTCTACGTTCTTAGGTCATGTACTGCTTTTCTATTGCAGGATGAATAAGAGATACTTACAGAAAGCAACACAAGGAAAGCTTCTGATGATTATTTTTATAGTGACCTTGTGGGGGAAAGCTGTTTCCAGCGCCAACCATCACAAAGGTAAGTTCCTCTGCTTTCTGTGCCGTCTGTGGGAGACAGCTCCTTTAAACAGATTGTCACATTCTGTCTGCACTGGTCTGTTCAGTTTTATTAGGTATGGGTTCCCCTTAGCAATTTCCTTTAAGTAAAAAATGCAGAGAGCTGTCTTCAAGATGACTTTGAGAGCAGAAACACCATGTGTCCAGGATTATTGCCAATTCTGCAAATATTGTCCAATGAATACAAAATTCTAACTCTGTCTTCCCTCCATTTTAAAGACAGTAATGTTAAATTGTCAAGTTGGTCTGTAATAAAGACGAATTTCATATTTCCACTATCTTCATAAAGAAAACAGTTTTCATATACATGTCATAATCATGTGTACACAGTATATGTAAAGTTTTCTTTTAGAGTTTTTTTTGTGTGTTTGTTTGGTTGTTTTTTTTTGGTTTTGTTTTTGTTTTTTTGTTTTTGTTTTTTTCTGGTAGACCATCTCTTTTCTGGCTGCATGCCTCTCTGCCCACCATTTAGACACCATTTCTACTATAATCCTCAGAAAGTTCTGTTCTACAACAGAAAAGAGTGAGAATATTTGTCCATATGTATGTGCTGTCAGCTCAGAATTACTCCCCTTTTTAGCCATTAGACTCAGCATAATGAATGGCTGCCTTTTCCAAATGAGTTGAAATGGGGCTATTTCCGCATTATGTCTACCACAATCAAGTATTCATAACCTGAGAAGTCAATTTAGATTTTTCTGTGAAATATGGTTTTCCTATTCAATTCTCCATCCACCATAAAGGCTAGCAATTTCCTTTCTTATTCTGTTTTGGGGTGAAGGAGGAATTAAGAGGACTTTGAATTCTCTAATACTTAAATTATTTAGGCACATGCATTTAATTAGCATCACATGGCCCATTAACACAGATAACAAAGAAGTATTCTGAGAATTGAGGTCTGTATAACAGACCGACCCCTTGCACTTAAAACTAATAAATGATCATTTATAAGCTGAAGAATTTTGTAGAGAGTTTTTCCTATTTTGTAATCTTCATTATTACCTATAGAGGTGTATGTGTGTGTTTGTAAATGAACAATTCTTTCTTTGTCTTTATTGTAGACTATGGATCTGTCAATCAAACTTTTAATCCTCTTTAATAATTGTTATCTTAGTTTATTGTCCTGTCACTATGATAAAATGCTCTCACTAGAACATTTTAAACACAGTTCCAGGATAGGGTTGATTGTCGCAGGGAAGTCAGTTTCAGGAGAAGGAGGGAGCTGGACATATTTCATCTATAATCAGAAACAGAGAGCAACTCATGCAATCTAGGATCCCCTGTTCCTACAATGGACCTCCTGACAATTATGATGGATCTTCCCGATTCAAATAACAGAAGATAATCTCTTGTAACCACATCCCAGGTGATTAGTTTGTCAGTTTGTCAAGTTAACAGTTGACACTAACCACCACAGTGCTGTCTGTACAAAATTGAAAGGATTTTGTAGCAATATATCACCTCTGCTTCAAGGCAATAGTGAACCTGGTGTCTAACATCAAAAGCGCATTGAGCACTTGATTCCAAGAAGTGTAAACTGTCCGAGAAAGGCCATTCTTGGAGCTCAACAAATCCTGCTCCATCCATACTTTCCCTGAGAGTTACTTCAGGGCCTGTTTGCAGCCTGTAGAAGTGAGAGAAGCAGAGAGGAATGCAAGGAATGACGGGTGTCATAAAAGCACCAGCAGTTTTCCTAATAGACATGCTTTCATTGCCAAAGACAGGGGACAGTGTCTAGAAGAGATCCATTCGTAGTGAATTTCCACAGTATGAATTGCATGCTGCTGTTGGAGCTACTTTTAAGAATTCTTAAGTCATGTACTCTGTTAACTCCAAAGCCACTGTTTCCTTACTACTTGCTAACAATATATTTTACTTTTTTACTTATTTATAAAAATAAAAAATATTTAAACATTTGAATTTCTTTGAATTATGTGTATATGTGTGCATCTGTGAATACAGGTGTACCTATTTAGTCCAGAAGAAAGCCTCTGTTCTAGTTCTACACTAGAACTAGAGTTACAAGAGGTTGTGAGCTGCCTAAGGTGAGTTTTGGGAACAGAACTCAGATCCTCTGGAAGAACAGCAAGCACTTTAAACTGCTGAGCATCTCTCCAGTCTCCGTATAAATCACTGCACCTTATAAGCAAACAAAGTTGCATTGTATAAGAAACACAAACTGCCAAGTGCACTGCACAGAAGAGAGCCTAGGTGGTTTTCTGTCTCATGTCTACCTTACCACTAATTTGCATAACGACTTTATGAGGGATTTCTCTTTTCCTCTATCGCCCTTTCTTTCTCCCCCTTCCTTTTCTTCACTTATTCTTCTTGTCCTGGGCTATTTTGTATATAAAACTATAAGGGCAATATAAATATCATTGATATAGCGCATATTCATGCTCAGTAGTGAGTTGGGAAGTATGTACTTTCTAATGCTCTTGAATACGCTGTGTCTGCATACTGACTTCATTTCACGCCTACTTTCTTTAGTATACTATCATAGTCATTGTTCTAAAGATTCCATTTAGAGTCCCTTTATACTTAATAACAATAACCTCTTCATAGAAGCACGATCACACAGTTCTAAAGGCTTAGCTTGGCTAGTTCTTGAATTTGTGTAGACAGTAAGTATTTAATTGCAATTTTGCTATTTTTCCCAATAGCGCTTGGAAGGTATAATGTATCGATTCTCCCCAGTTGATCCATGTCGTATGAAGTTGCTACAAATATACTCATTCTCATGTGCACAGATGTTTGACAACCTGAACTGAGAATTCTCATGAGAATTGGGCATATCCTACCTCTGACTCATTTTCTCAAATATTTCTCTGATTTGTCACTTTGCATCTCAATTAGACCGTCACTTTCAAACACAGCTCCTTTGTTCTACAGGCATATTTTACATTAAAGGAGTGTGCTAAGGGCATGTTTGCCTTTCAGCTAGATCACACAGGCCTAGAAGGTCTTTTTTTACATATGGTCAGAGCAGCCATGTTGCTGGACTGAAATTCCTCTACATCATGCAATACTTTTGTATATATATATATATATATATATATATATATATATATATATATATTATATTACTCTCCTTTGTCATGTCCCCTCTTCATACATGGAAGTTTAGGCAAGTCAGACTGATTGAATTACCAATTTTCATAACATAGTAAGAAACACATCTCTGGTTAATAACACCTTGGTGAATACTCAAAAATATAATTTATACATATTAGAAACCCAGAGGGACTAAAGGACATCCCAGAGATGAGCTTAGCTGGCAACAGTTGGTAAGATGGATGCTACTGCATAGCCACACTTTAAGGTCAGAATCTAATTAGTAAATATTGCCAATGGGATTCCTATACGGCAGTCTTTCTCCATATAGTCATGGTTTATCCAGTGCAGTCTTTCTCCATGTGGTCTATCCAGTGATGGTGTTCTTCACTACTGGTGTCTGTTCAGCTGGCTTATTGAGTTTATACATTAATATTGCTTATGAACACATAAGAGATGCTATCTCTACTGCCACTAGATTAGAATTACAGCCAGTTGTTATGTGCATGAAGTCAGGTGTTATGTGCACGACAGCATTCTCACACTCTTTCTGTGTAGCTCAGTGTTTATATTACATCTCGACTTTTCATTTCTTTCCCTTCTATACTTTTGAATATTTATTCAGATGTAAACAAATTCTTCCTTGTGTCTTCCTGTGTCTCAGCAATGTTCTAGTCTGCCGGTGTGTTTTAGTTGCATTCATTGTATGCTTTTAAAATTCACTTTTGCCTGAGAATTTTCTTGGACTCTAATGCCTTCATGTTATCATTCTTACTTTCTATTTTCCATTTTATATAGTTTTCTAATTTGTTTTTCTGAGATAAGTTTGCCATTTAGTCCTCTTCACAAGGAGAGTTTTTGTGAACTTTTTTATTTAAAATTTTTAGGTTTTTGGAGGATTTATCCCTAATACTGTATTTACATCATTCCCACTCTTCTCTTCCCTCTTCCAAATTCTCCCGTGTCCTGAAACTTCCTCTTAAATCTGCAACCTCTTCTTCAATTATTGTTATTGTTTTCTACACAAACACACTCAACACACACACACAAACACATATTCACATACAAATGCACACACACATAAACACATACATACATATACTGCCACACATACACACACACTCGTGCACATATGTTCATATACATTCACACATTTAAACACACATGCACTCTACCTCACACACACATACATTTACACACACTCATGCTCACATGCATACACACACATACACACACACACACACGCATACACACCCACCATACACACTGAGTCCTTTAGTGTTGCTTCTGTGTATATGTGTTTACAGATGTCCACTGGAGATGGATAGCCTATCCAGAATCTTGTACATTGGGAAGACTGATTCTTGCATTTTAGCAGCCATTGATTGTCCATAGTCTTTTATCTAGTGGTGCTGCATCTTTATGAAAGTTTCTCCATTCCTAACAGCATGACAGCGTATGTTCTCATCTTGCACATCCTGTTAAGGCAGCCATATTATTGGAATTTCACAGATGAAGCTTCCCTGTCATGTCTAAAAACACTTCTCACTGGCAACACGCTGGTCCTCTGGTTCTTAGAATCTTTCTGTCTCCTTATTCCATCTTGATCACTTAGGCTGAAATGAAGGGCTTGTGTTATAGATGAACCACAGAGCCATTGTTCTCAACATTTTGGGAAGTTGTAGATTTCTGTGATATGCTACAAAAGGGGCTACTTTGAGCAGAGGTGAGGGCTACATTTATCTGTGGATATAAAGATACCATTTAGGCTGTAGTTGATAATTGTGCCAGCTTAGGAATGTGGCAAGGAGTTCATGACCTTGCCACTCCTACGTAGTTGGTTAAGTTACATAACATATACACTAGGTCAGTGCCAGGTATAGCTTTCCTCCCATTGAATGAGCCTCATGTCCAATTAGGCTTTTTACCCCTGAAATATAAGTGCCACCATTTCGCCTTCAGTATATCTTACCATGCAGGCCATGTTGTGGTTCTGAGGCATTACAGACAGATATGAGTTTTACATCTTAGCACTGGGCATTCCCGTTACTCACCTCCCTCCACAGCACTTGCTCTTGTCTGGGATGATATTTTGTTGCTTTGCTGAGAATTCTGAGCCTTTCTTATGATGTGATTTCTTCCCTACCCCCCCCCCCCCAAATAACTCCCTATCCCAACACCTCTCCTCCTGCTTCTATAATAGTGTGCCCCCCCCCCCCCCCAAATTGATAAATCAAGCTGGCGAGATGAGTGCCAAGAAGTGCTTCCAGTGGATCATTTTGCAACCCAAACATCCCTTTCATCTGCCAGAGCCATTGCTGCCCACATCATCTACCCCACTGATATCCAACTTCCTTTTTTGCTGATTTATTGCTATAAAAAAAAAGCCTAGGCTGATCTAGTAGTAATCAATATTTCTTGTTTAGCAGGACTTCCTGTTTCTTCTAATAACATCCGCACTCTATGTGGGAATAAGTGCTCCTGGACTCATTTGCTCTATTGTCATCTTGTGGAAATATTTTATATTGGATACCTGTAATGGAAAACTTGTTTGTTTACTCAATATTTTTTGAGTACCTGCATCAACACAGAGAATATAGTAGTACATAAAAGAGATAAAATTTTTTGTCTTATGGAGCTTTTATCTCTGAAGTAGGAAAATAGATAAAAAGAAAAAGAAATAAAATGGTGTGTTTTATGGTATAAATGCTGTGGAGACAGTATAAAGGAAGAGAGAGGCATAGAAAGTGCTGAGGAGGGATGATATGTTTAAATAAGGCCTTTGGGCACAAGTTCACATTTTTAGCAGGGAGATAGCAGGAGGAAAGAATTTTCCAGGCAAAACAGCCGTACCTATGAATGTTTCTAAGCCTTCTTAGAGACAAGGAAAATATCGAAGAGGAAAGTGTTCATACAACAGACTGTAAGGAAGGGAATTGTGAATAGACATTTCAGAATAGACAGATGTGCGCTATGAAATAATAAACTTGGTACATAGCAGAGGTACTGTACTAATGCAATAAATCCTTCTCTCAAGAGCAGCCAAGTGGAGAATTGTGTGACTCTCTTTGCTTGCTATGACACAGGGACACTTCAGTAATCCACAACAGCTATATCCCAGAAAACAGATATCTAACAATCAGAAATTGTTGTCATCTTCTTAACAAACTTTTGGGAATTAACAGTACCTCACAGAGAGACAAATAAGTTTATTGCTCACACTGTCTCAGAAAGACTCTGCCCTGAATTCTTACAATTATATTGAGCTGGGCATATCTGGGGAGATTAGCCAAGAACACTGTGACAGCTGGTCAGAAAATACAAGCAGTATTTCCCCCTTGGAAGCAATTACACTAGGTACAGCTTCAGATATTGGGGATCGGAGAGGAAACAGTTTAGTTGAGGTCTCCAAGTTCCCCAAAGAAAAATACAGCCATTAATCTTAGAAAGCTAATATAGTTCTTGTCTTTTCTTTGTCTATCGACCACATTCCAACTAAATCTAAGAAGAACAAATCATCACTAAGTATTAGGGTTGGAAAAACATCTTTTTTAAAAAATAAAATCTCCCTGAGATATCCAGAGTCAGAATGATATAGAGGAGAAAAACAAAACAAAACAAAACAAACAACAAAAAAACCCTAAAAGTTAGTTTGATTAATAAGGTTAAATACATGCTATTCTCATTGTAACTCAATATAATTAATAATCTGGGTTAGAACTCTTGGTGAAGTTCTTTTTTTTTCCCCTGAGAAAATTTAGTTAAAAAATTAAGATTTTAATTTTTTAGGTAAGATAGCACCTGTTAGAATAACTAAGTGTAGGTCTTACATTGCCTTTTGGTCTATTTAATGATTCTTTCGTCAACTCAAACAACTGCTTAGAAGACTGAATATACATTATGCACCTGTTAAATGTCAGACCTTAGGACAAGTTCTACTGATACATAATTGAGTCAAATGAACAAATATCTATGCCTTAGTAGAGCTTATAGTGTATCCAGGCAGAAAAGCAGTGATGCTGTGTGTCACATATTTATATGTAAGTTAAGTCATATAGACACAGGTAAATGTTTGATTACAAATGGTATTAAAATGCTCTAAAGATAAGATTGGAGGATGATTAGAACACTCAGATGGGTGAGGAGACTTGGGAAAGGGTTTTTTTTTTGGGGGGGGGGCTAGAAAACTTGATGTTGGACTTGAGTGAAAGGGGGCTGACCAGTGCAGAAGCTTCTATAGCACCACAGAAACAACAGCAGAAGGCATCATGACCTGATAGTCTTAGCTGGCTCACGGGGATCACAGGAGAGGCAGACGCCGTCAGTCTGGATGAGACTCTCAGGGAAGATGCTTTGAGGACACACTCAACATGATGGTTTTCTTTGGATGAACACAGATCTATCCAATCTGGGTAAGACACTTCCAGCTTGTCTTGAGCCAGTTTGTAGTCCAAGGCAATCTGTATCTCATAGAGTCCGAAGGATCTCCATGATGAAAACAATTGGATTATGCTTTGAAAGAAAGAAACATAAGCAGTGTGTGGATGGACTGTAGATTAGTGTCTTAGGGACACATTTAAGATATGTTATTAAATTTTCAATCAGTATGTATCTTTGAGAAACTATGGAAGTATACCAAGAAGGGAGATGAAGAAACATACAACTTTTTAGACAGCATTTATGCAAATAACATTCGGGCATATCTTCCTGCAGTTTAATTGGCCAACAGTCTGACATGTATTTGAGAATATACAAGGTTTGTCTGTTTACATATTTAGTCATTTTGGTTTTATTTATTTATTTGTTTTTTGCTTTCTCAGATTTCCTTTAAACACTATAGAATTGTAATTTTGCATAAATGTACCACATTTTCTGCTGTATCGTGAAAGGCTCTGCCAGATCCTAACCAATACAGATGCAGAGGCTTGTACCCAACCATCGGACTAAGCACAGGACCCCAGTGGAGGAGTTAGGGGAGGGACTAAAGGAGCTGAAGGGGCCTCATCTGGCATCAATGGGAGTGGGAGCCCTTGGTCCTGTGAAGGCTTGATGTCCCAGTGTAGAGGAATGCTATAGTGGTGAAGCAGGAGTGGGTAGGTGGGTGGGCATAGATGCAGGTAGGATGGGACAGGGGAGGTGCAGAGGGGAAACCGGGAAAGGGGATAGCATTTGAAATGTAAATAAATAAATAAATGACAAAAAAGAATT
Source organism: Mus pahari (assembly GCF_900095145.1). Lineage (NCBI taxonomy): Eukaryota > Metazoa > Chordata > Mammalia > Rodentia > Muridae > Mus > Mus pahari. The sequence continues at coordinate 53,280,974 of NC_034598.1, read as the reverse complement.
GCAATTTTGCAACTCTATGGAATTATGTATCCACAAATTTGAAATTACTCTTAAGAAATCTCATGCTTACATATTAAGACACAGAACATACATGTACATACTAAATTGTAAACATGAGACAGGCAAATATGCAGTTGCCAGCCAAAACAAGAAACAGTCAACTTTTGGCCCTTCAAAGCCCCTTACACATCTTGCTGATTATAACTCCTCCCATAGGGGAGTCCTTAACTGTTGAATGCTGCTGTGTCTGGTTTTTAAATTTTTTACAAACACAATTGTACTACAAATATTCACAGAATGGAGCAAATGCCTAAAACATTTTCTTTTAAGATTCACTTTTGTTAGCATGTAGGATCCCATTGTATGAACTTTCTATGAAGTATCCAAGGTAGTTAGGACACATACTACAGTGCCTCTCTCTCCCATGGTCACACCCCTGGGCAGGCAGGCTTTCTTATCCTGGTACTTAAGAATCTAGACACGTGAAGAGAAATAGTTTCTTTCATTATTCTTTCAGACTCCAAGACAGAATGAAGGTACAATGGATAAACATGGAGAAAAACCTTCATAGGGCACAAGGTGTAGGAGTGGGGTGTGCAGAACACAGTGGGGGCAATCTTTCTTTTGTAAAAGAAAGATTCCAGGGAAAAGATTCTCAAACTTCAGCACAGTCTCATCCAGGCCAACTAGAGCTCTTTAGCAAAGACTGGTGCATTTTTAAAGTCCCACCAGGGGCAGCCAGTCAGGCATTGGCTGGGACTAGCCTAACAGAACTGGGGTGTGGTTGCATTTTAAGATAGATTAATCACAACCAGCGGCTATTATATAACTGTTCTTTGCATTGGGTTCTGAGAGATAGATAAATGTTTTTAGAGGTGCTGTGTTTTCAAAGGTTGAGTCCTAACTGAAACCAGCCACCAAAGAATTGTGAGAAATCTACTATCAAGGTCTCTAGCTCTTTTCCATTAGAAATAATTCAGAGGAGTAAATGTTTGAAAAGAAAATGACAAATCTCTGTCAGGGAAACACTTATAAATATTCCCTATAACTATAACCTGCCCCCTTCCCATCATAAAGGCATATAAAACTTCCATATTATCTCTGAAAAGTGGAGGTCACTAATTACATTCATTAAATGAGATCTACAGATAGTGGTTAATTTACATAATTTATGCTTTTGAGTACTAATGAATGGATAAAATCAGTTTTAGAATTATTTCTTCTTTCTATTATTTATGCTAGGCAGCTCTCTGCCCCTGGGCTATATACCCCTCTCATATAATTTTACTGATTTGTTTGAGAACCTACAGCTTTTAATATTTGGTCATATTCCTTGCATAATTTTTAGTTTATATTCTTTCAAATCTGATATCATTCCTTTTTATATATGCACATCTTAAGTTAAAATTTTGTTATTCCCCTATTTTCTCTTCACCACTAGCCTCTCCCAAGTTCCTAGCTTCCATATCTTACTTATGTGGCCATATCTAAGAGAGACTTTTTGGTGTTACTCAAAATAATGTTTATTTGACAGACTATACATTATTGTGATCTGTGGATTGAAAAAAAAAGAAGGGTTTTAAGTACCTGTAATCCTGCTATACATATCCATTTATAACCCCCGTTCTTACTTATGCTATGATCTCTCCTTGTTTCTTTGAAAATATTTATTTAACAACCTTGAATTATTCTCTGAAATATTTTAAGTTTTGCTAAGTAATAATAATGTTGGGGGAACACTGACATCTACAATTTGTTTGAACTTCCTTAACTATATTTGTAGTGAGGGAATAACTAGATCAACTGATTTGAATTGTGATTAGTTATTGTGTTTTGACAATGATACTAATAATTACAAAGCAACTTTGTGTTTGAGGATATTTAAAAAGAATCTGAGAGGCACTGGTGAGATGAAAATGATACTGACTCATGAAGCATTCATTAATTAGCATTTATGCATGTTTCAACAAATGCCTCTTGATCCAAGTTAGAAGGTCTCAACCTTTAACCTTTCCATCAGCAGGGAAATCAAATTCCTTTATTTATAAATACTTGTCAACATTGAGATCCATTATTCTATGAAGTCTTTGCTAATTTCATCTTCTTTTAGTTTGCAATTATTATTAAAGATGATAGTTTACTAATTTATATGCAATTATATTTTATTAATTTCCTTTTCATGTCTTTATCAGTTGATTTTATAATGTGATACTATCTTCTGTGGTTTTATGAGAATGCTTCATAAGTGATTAACACTTTATCTTTCAAGTTTTACATACTTAGACTATTAGCATATGGTAGGGGAATCCAGCTTCAAAGGCTCCCAGACTACATTACAGGCTTGACCATTCATAGGTATGAATGATCCCCAACTCTTTCTTCATACAAAGACAGGATTGGGTACTATAAATACTTTTAATATAGTTTATTATTTTTAATATGCCAACATCTATTTAGATTTCATCTTTTAATTAGTGACTGCATCTTAAGGTTTGGTTTTCTAAAAAAACTTTGATTATATTATTACATTTTAAACTATTACTTTCATCTTTTCTTATGTCTTTGACCCTAGGAATGTTTGTTATGTGATTGAGTCACCGATGTTTTTGTTATTGTTGTTGCTGTAGTTGTTCTCTGTGTCTAGTAACCTCTTTCTTGTTTTTAACCTTCGTTTGTGGAGGCGTTTCTTCATATTTTAGTTTTCATATGTAAAGTTAATTCTCTCATTTTTATTTAGGTATTTGTTATAGCTTGACTTCAACCTATATTCTTTGTGGGTTCTCTTTGGGTAGTTCTACAGTCTCTAACAGAGCACATGATCCAGATATTAAAAACAAACAAACAAAACCAACACTTAATTCAAGATCCTTTTTCTTTTAGTCATAATAACTAACTAAATGTCTTAACTTTGTTGCACGAATTACAGCAAATTACAGGTGTACCTATTAGATTAAGGATACTTTTCTAAACTATAGCTATGAAATACTTATTTATTTCCTCCCTCTCACTCCTTTTGCTCCATTTTTTTCCTTGGAGTTTTTAAGACTTTGGGGAATGTGAATAGATAAGCCTTTGTGAAGCAGAAGGGAGCCACATCAGCAAGTGTGCCCAGCAATGACCCAGCTGGAAGCCCAGCGGGACTGTGCTCAGAAGGAAATGCATGCTCATTTGGACCCACTCCAGCTCTCAAGCCTGGAGAAAACAGCTATTTGGGAGCTGAAATCAGTGCTCTCAGCGGAGTCAGGGGGCAGCTCTTGTGGGGAGATTGAAGGAGAGAAAGCACAATGCCATTGGCTTGTTTGCCACGACAACAGTTCATGCAATGGGAATCCATCCAGGGTTCACATAGGGTATCAGGCATTCTAGTGAAAACAGGTTTCCAGGGTCTCTGTATGTTGAGTCACCTGCTTAATCTGAATGAATTTTTTTTTTTTCTAGATGGTCTATATAATTGTATGGGAGGGCAGAGTAAAGTAACCACTGAAATGGCCATCCCAAGGTTATGGGGAAGTTTTATTGTACCTATAACCAGAGGCATCTGGTTAAGTTCAGAGAAGAGAGGAAAAAGAGCAGACTGGCTCAAGGCCAAGGGTAGAGATGAAGTCCTAGAAAATTCATGGGGGTTATAAGGAGGACCTGTAAACTGAGTGGAGGGGAAGCTATGGACTAGAGCAGTCTGAGAGGTTAGGTAGAGGAGAAAGTGAGAAGGGCCAGGGGGCTATCCTGGATTATGAACGAAAAGCAGGTGAACAAGGACTAGAGGCATCATTAGTTAGCCACAGGTATACCCCAAGAGAAGGCGCTCTTCTGGCAGATAGAACACTGTTTCACAGGTTCCGCAGGAATACTGCCTGTGAGCTCTTATCTCTCCAACAGCAGTCCTTCTATGGTCCAGCTTGAAGTGACCAAAGACTGTCATTTTGGGGTTCCTTTCTGACCTGACAATACTTCATCTGGAGATCTTTTCACCATCATCCAGCGAATACCTTGTCTCCTCTTGCATATCTGATAATATATTCTGTATCCAGGAAAGCTTCGTTTATCTTTCATTTTGATGAAGTATTACCTGTTGATGATTCTTAGGAAGGAAAAAATGTGAGGTCAATTTATTCAGACCAATGTCTTTGGATTATCCTTGTGGGTAAATGATAGTTTGGCTAGGTATAGAATTATAAAGAAGGAATAATTGTCATATATAAGGCAGCATTCATATTTTCTTATTTGGTTTTGTTGTTGTGAAGTTGTGGAGTAGTGCTTGTTGAGATCCTATATTTCTGTATGCTTTGCTTTCTTTCTCTCCTGTGTTCTCCTCTGTTCTACCATCTTACACTGGCATGTCTATTGGTAAATGTGCTCTTAGGAACTACTCAGGACTGCCTGCTTTCTTTGGTCTTTATGTGGAAACTCATCCTCTTCTGTGGGTGAAAATATATGGAATCATTTAATTGAAGATTGCTAATCCCAAAGATTGGAGGAGAAAGATCACCAACACAAATCATAATGGCCAAATTTATTAAAGCAAGCAATTAGTTAAAACAAGCTTTTATTATTCATGTATACTGACTTCCTTCAACCCTCCCAGGGCAGGGTTCTAGAAGTCAGCTTTGGTTATGAGGAAAGGTCAGCATTTATAGCTCAGAGATAAGGGGTTTCTAAATGGTGCATTTGGTGGGCAGCATAAGAGAGGTTACAAACATGGAACTTAACAAGGTAGTCATAACCCACTTTGAAACAAAGGTGAGGTTGCAAGACAATCATTACAATATTTTGATAATAAGACATGATTGCAAGATGGTTATAAGGTAGTCATAACAACAGGTAACCATAGTATCCTTTCGAATCAAAGGCATGGTTGCTGTTTCCTGAAATAGGCGTCTCAGAGCCTTTTGTAGATAAGGCTACTTGTGTGGCAGAGCCCAGTCCTTGAGAAACACATTTAATCATGAACAGGAAAGAACCTAGCTTGTTTTTATTACAAGATGGCTGTCAAACCTAAGATGGAGGCAGGTGGTTTATCAAGGTCTCTCCTATTCTTCTACTTTTACTTCTATAGCTTGGCTGTATGACTTCCTGAACTTAATTTCTAACTTACTTAAATTTTGTCTTCCTTTACACCCCTCTCTCTTTTGTACTCTGCTTTAAAAATGTGCATCCAACCCCTTCACTGTCTAAATCTACACATAATTACATATTTCCTTTTGTACTTTTAAGTTTTAAGTGATGATTATGTCTTTTGAATGTTCTCTTTTGAATTTCTTCTTGCTCATTATCACATTTTCTGGGATTTTATTTTCTTGCCTCTGCTAGGTTGTTTTCTCTTTTTAATGCTATAAACTTTCCTCTAATATCTGGTAGTACAAACATTGGTTTGTTAACAGGTCAGTGTGGCTTGCAAAACTTGAAATTCAATATCAAAGCATGAAGAAAGGTTTTATTGGGTAACTACCATTGTTAGTATATTTTGATTTTTTTTCCTTTGGAGCTGGCCAGGTTTCTTACACATGAATCCTATTGGCCAAGAACATTAACAATCTAAGAAGCCAAGCAAAAGCTGGCTTGAAATGCAACACATTCACCTTTCTGTAGTTTATTCAGCCCCTCCCCTTTTTATCAGTATAATGTCTACTTTGTTTTGTGTTTTCTAATTAACAAATTACCTTTATCCTATGAACAAACAAATGGGCTTTCATGCTTCTCCCTAGATAGACATCAGCCCAGAGATAAAAAATGTTGGAGAATAACTAGAGATTGAATAGCTTCTCAGATAAATTCACTGTGGTCTTCAATCTCTCATGCCTTACCCTGGACCTGATGCTTCCAATCTTCTATTCCTTTGACAAATTTATGCCTTCGATACACATTAAATCAGGTCCAACACTTTGATATCATTTAAATATATATCCTCCTCGCTTAAATGATTTTTTTATTGGATATTTTATTTATTTACATTTCAAATGTTATCCACTTTCCTAGTTTTCCCTCCCCAAACCCTCTATCCCATCCCTCTCCCCCTGCTTCTATGAGGGTGCTCCCCCACCCACCTACTCACTCCCACCTCCCTGCCCTCACATTCCCCTACAATGGGTCATCAAACCTTCACTGGATCAAGGGCCTCTCCTCCCATTGATGCCAGATAAGGCTATCCTCTGCTACATATGCAGGTGGAGTCATGGGTCCCTCCAGGTGTACTCTATGGTTGGTGGTTTAGTCCCTGGGAGCTCTGCTGTGTCTGGTTGGTTGATATTGTTGTTCTTCTTATGGGACTGCAAACCTCTTCAGCTCCTTCAGTACTATCCCTAACTCCTCCATTGGGGTCCTGTGCTCAGTACAAGGGTTGGCTTCAAGCATCCTCATTTGTATTTGTCAGGCTCTGGCAGAGCCTCTCAGGAGACAGCTGTATCAGGCTCCTGTCAGCAAACACTTCTTAGCATCCACAATAGTATCTGGGTTTGGTGTCTGTATATAGGATGGATTCCCAGGTGGGGCAGTCTCTGGATGGCCTTCCCTTCCGTCTCTGCTCCACACTTTGTCCCTGTATTTCCTTAAGACAGAAGCAATTCTGGGTTAAAAATTTGGAGATGAGTGGGTGGCCTCATCTCCCAACTGGGGGCCTTGCCTAACCTCTGAATTTCTAAAATAACAACAGCAATAGTGTTTTTGATTACGCTATTTCCTTTTAGGGTTTTATATGTACTTGCTGATCTTGGCAAGGTGTCTTTAGATTTCAACCATCTCTTTTCAGTCCCAAATCGTTATCCTATCCTCCGTCACAGTTCATCTCTTGGGATGAACTATGGTAAGTACAGATTAAAATATGAGTAAAAATATTTCTATTCTTTAAAATATGGCTTTTATTTTTTCATTATCGTGAGTCTATTGAGGTGTAGTTAACCAAAATCTCATGTGCTTTGGGTGTACTCTGGTATATGCATGTATTATGAAATGATTTTACAATCAATCAGATGAATTAATTTCTGAAGAGAAATTGCTTGGGATCCACACCCTAAACAATGTTCATATGCAGCATGTTGTTATGCCTGGATTTTAGAGCTCATTCGTCCTATACCTGAAGGTCTTACCTTCTAAACAATGTCTTGTAACATTTTCAAACAGTGCCATAATATTGGTTTCACCCAGCATCGTCCTTTCATCTGAAAAGAGTTTATTCTTTAGTTTCTCATTTCAATGTTCTCATTCCTGTTACTGATCTTAAGCTGGATATGTTTTGAATTTTTCTTCCTTCTTTGTATTCTACTAGAATTCTTGATTTCATGAACAGCCTAGTTCCAACATAGGATCATTTCTTAATATTGGTTTGGGCTGTTTTCACAAATCTGTGAGCTCAGATTTAGACATGGTAAGACGCTTCCTCTCCGGACACCAAATAACCACCACTGTCTTCAGGATCCCGCATGGCCAAAGAAGAATGTCCTAGTCTCCTACTCTCCTGCTCTGCTTGTGGCCTGTCTTCAGGATCCCGCGTGGCCAAAGACAAATGTCCCAGTCTCCTGTTCTGCTTGTGGTCTGTCTTCAAGATCCTGCATGACCAAAGACGGTGTCCCAATCTCCTGCTCTGCTTGTGTCCTCTCAGGGAGGTTGCTGAGTTCTAAAGGCGCAGAAGGCATTTAGAGCTTGATATCTCCCACCAGTAGCTAACACTTAAACATAATGAGATAGTCCCTTTTGAATATACTATGTTAAAATTTGATTTCCATATTCCAGAATATCTGGGTTGGTTAGGTCTTTAATTTTTTTTTTTGTTATTTCTGAGATTACTATATAAATTCATCATTTTCTCTTTACCTTTCTTCCCTCCAATCTGTCCCATATATTCCACCTTACTCTCTTTCAAATTCGTGACTTATTTTTTTGTTAATTGTTGGAACATGCATTTATGTATCATGTATATACACATTAATTGCTAATCTAACCAACTCAGTGTGCATAATGTTACTTGATTGTATGTTTCAGGGCTGGCTGGCCATTTAACATTGAGCAAACAGTTCGTTTGTTCTTCTCTGGGGAAGACTGTCTCTTGTCAGCAAGATTCAGGGGACGGGGGAGTTTGCGGTGAGACCCTGTCTTCTACTGATGTCAGAAGCTTGTTGGTTTTTGTTACCTTGAAACAAACCTAGACATATCTTAGAAGAGGGAATCTTAACTGAGAAAGCATCTCTATAAAATTGGCTTTTAGGTAATGTCTGTAGGGCAAATTCTTGATTAACCGTTGATGGAGAAGGAGCTCATTCATTGTTGGTGGACACACCCTTGGACAGGTGGTTAAACCTTAGATGGTTTAAGGAAGCAGGCTGAGCAAGCCATGAGGAGCAAACCAGTAGGAAACATTTCTCTAAGGCATCAGTTACTGCCTCTGGCTTCTCTACTTGAGGTCCTGCCCTGAATTTCATTGATGATGGACTGTTGTGTAGATGTGAAAGAGAAATAATCTTTTCCTTCTGAAATTGCTTATGGTGCCGGTGTGTTATCACAGTAATAACAACACTAAGACAAAACATCTAGTAGAAGTTACAAAAGAGTTTGATGGAGCAATGATGATATCAGGCATCCTTGAATTTTCTTGTTTTAATGTAGATGGTTAAAGCTTTCCATCATTAATTCAAATGCTGGACTTTAAAACAACCGAAAATTGTACTTAAAATATTTTCCCTTTTTCTGTGACTTCCAAGATAATTCTGCCATCCTTATATTTATAATATATACATATATATATATTCATATATATACATATATATGAATATATATATGTATATATTATATATATATATATATATATATATATATATATATATATATATATGCAGTAATAGTTAATGGCCACTTGGACATTTTTAGATTGTTCATAGATTGAAACGAATTAGTTTTTATTAATTAATTATTTTACTTATTTACATTTTAAATTTTGTCCTCCCTTCTCAGTAACCTTCTCAAAGTTCTCTACAGGATTAGGTGCATCCTCTCTCACTGAGGCCAGGCAAGGCAGTCCTCTGCTGCATATGTGCTGGGGACCTTGTTTCTATTTTAGAAGATATTTTTTTTCTTTCTAGTCTAGAGCATATGCTATTAGGAATTCCAGATATTTAAAGTTAAAGCAAATAGAAGTAATTTTAATCTATTATGCCTCTATCTGCATGCTTTTTTTAGCCCAGAACAGGAATATTGATTCACAGTCCTTTTTCTCTCAGGCTTGTTTGGTGTAGATGATTCAAGGATTGCAAAAAGAAAATCCCTGAACCTGAACATGCCTCCCACAAGGAGAAATAATCTGATATTTTAAAATACTGAATACAGATTTTCTTTCTGATACTGAGTGGTTTATAGTTACCAAATGAAGTTACACCACCATTGTGTGATCATATAATCAAAATGATAAGACACCATAAAATAATTATTTTCTTACTGTATAGGAATCAAGTTCTGAAACATTTGGTTACAGGCATGGAATGGGCACTGCCAACATATATCCTATCATTTAAAATTATTTAATCTATTACTGTAGTCCTCAGCACCCAGCAAATATTAAAGAGAGCCAGAGACGCCTTCTCTTACTTTAGGGTCTAACCTGTTTCTAACAGTTTACTCAGAGCAAAGTATGCAGTTATTTATAGTTTTGCTAGAGGAGAACATGTCCATACCTCCCTGTTGGTCTGCCTTCCCTTGCTGTTTCTGCCTTGCTGGTATATCTGTGACTTCCAGGAAAAGAGGATCAAATTTGTCACCTCTTACAAACCAATTTTCACCCCTTTTTGGGAGTGACACGACCCCTGCCAAAAATGAATGACCTGGAGCTAGTCAGGTGTTACTTCTGTGATCCTGCCTGATTGGCCAGTTGCCACTCTTTCACAGCAACTAAACGTCCTTTATAGATGTCCCAAGAATACACATGTGTAGCAAGCTGCGTGGAAGTGGGAGACAACATATGGAATCCCTTATCCAGGAATTCACATAGTAAAATACTTCATGGAAAAAAATTCATCTATATAATCCTTATTTTCTTCTATCCATGTGACTTTCACAAGTGCTGTGTTTAAAAAATAAGAATTGTTGGTCTGTTCAAGTATTTACATGCATTTTTGGGCACACCAGACTTCTGGCCTTGGCTTTGTAAATGCCTTATTTTAAGAAAGAACACATCATAAAACCACACTGCCCCACAGTTTTTATATATCACAAAGTGTCACACCACTGGAGATACTTATTTCGTTCCTGACATACTTCTGTATTTCTGCTTTTTCATGCTGTAGCGAGTGTCTGTGTCATAAGAAGTCATCTCCTTTTATGCCTGGTACTGATCTCTGCAGGATAGAGGGCTGAATTGGCAACCAAAATGACTGCTTACTTAATTGCTTATGAATGAATATGTCAGCTTCCCCAATATGTGTATGCTCATAATCAGTGTGGCAGGCTCTAGGACACTGACTCTCAACCTGTGGGTCATGACCCCTTGGGAGTTGTATATCAGATGTGTTGTATATCAGATATTTACATTACAATTCATGACAGTAGCAAACTTACACTTATGACATGGCAATGAAATAATTTCATGTCTGGGGCCACCACAACATTAAGGGTCTCAGCATCAGGAAGGCGGAGAGCCACTGCCCTAGGATCATTTCAAATTGTGAGTGCCGAAAGGGAAGAAGAAGTTGATTAGAAAGATTTAGGATTTGTCTGATTGCCCTTTGGTGAAATTTATTACCGCTGAACATTTTACTTTATCTGGAAAAGATAGGAACTAAAAGATGTTCGTTTTTTTAAATACTGGGTCAGTTTAGAGATAGAAATGATTGCAAGTATAGATATTCATTCAAGGTATAAAATGTAGGCTATTGTTTCTGTTACAGATTTTTATATTTTTTACTGGCAATAATTTACTAAATTCTGACAGTTCTGAGAAATAGTTTTGGGGAAGTGAGTCCTACTGAAAACGTTGTGTTATTCTTTCTTTCTTTGGGTTTTGAGACAAGCCCTCGAGTAGCTCTGCTGAATTTTGAAAGGCATATACTGGTGATCATGAACTTGAACTCTTCAGTCTCTTGCTCTCCCCTCCCAAGTGTTGTGATCACAGATGTGTATCAGTACACGTGTACTCTGGCGATCACAGATGTGTATGAGTACACGTGTACTCTGGCGATCACAGATGTGTATCAGTA
>NC_034598.1:53261968-53269520 GCF_900095145.1 Mus pahari | reverse complement strand
GCGATCACAGATGTGTATCAGTACACGTGTACTCTGGCGATCACAGATGTGTATCAGTACACGTGTACTCTGGCGATCACAGATGTGTATCAGTATACATGTTCTCTGGCGATCACAGATGTGTATCAGTACACGTGTACTCTGGCGATCACAGATGTGTATCAGTACACGTGTACTCTGGCTAGTCTTACTCGTTGGCAGTGCGATAATTCATATTGCATGTGTTTGCCCCAGATCTTTAATTCTTTAACTGCATGTGAAATTCATCTGTTTTTGCACATATAAATCTATGGGAATATTCTGCTAAAACTAAGCATCACCTGTCAGAACTGCCCACCCCCCACCCCACCAATCCAAGCTACTTTACCATCTATTTTCAGGTTGTGACTAGCTCACTTAAAGGTTAATGTTCAGAAATAAATGGAACCGTTTTCCTGATTTTTAAACCACTGGATCTGAGTTGTAAAGTGAAATAAAGATCAAATGTAGCTAAAATTTACAATGTTGCTACAGAGGGCTGGGGTAGAAGGCACACTGGCATTTTAATAAGGCCTTGTTTTCTTTTACAATAGTTATAGCCTGTGTGGATACATCTTATCCCAAAGCAGATGTTACCTTGGTAAAACTATCTTTATATTCTCATTTCTTAACAAAGACAATGCTGTTTCAACTCTGTAATGAAGCACCATTGCAAACATTCCACCAAAATGTTCATACCCTGTGGACTTCTAGGTCAAATATAGGTGAAACAAGTTTTAAGATTTTATGTGCATCTAAAATTTGCTTCAAATGAACTCTTGCAGCAGAGTTCATTTTAATTGAAGAGAATCCACTTCTGTAGGTCAGTCCTCTGGACATGCAAGCAATTACATCCCAACAGGTATCTCATACATTTTACATGTAGTAGGTTTCTTATTATAATTTGTATCTACCAAGCATTGAATGTAATACGTTTTAAGTCGTCATTTCAATTTTTCACTGCAGTGTTTTCCTCCAAACATTTTCCAAAGTAGCCATTCATTCATTCAACAAGTAGGGGGTGATCATCTATTATGTGGCAGACTGAAATACCAACGGACCAGCACAATGAATAAATTACTGTATTCTGAAGGAACCCATTAGCTAAAGAAAAAAACAGCAATTGTGTAAATAACCTATATAAGACTGTAGTATCTTACAGATTTATGTATTGACAGAAATCACCGGGACTAGGCATGTGTGCACACGTATACATACAATAATAGTAGAAGAAATAATAAAGTCCACATTCACTCTGCAGAGGTAAAATTGGTAGGATGTCCAGACATATGTGAGTGGGTCAGTGGAAATAAGATATGGCTGGTGTATAATGCGTGAGTAGAATATTTATATTAGAGGAAGATATCGATGTCTGGAAGGCAGCATTGAGAATGAGAACCGTAAGTGGGCAGGAAGGGGCAATGATAACTGCGAGCTATGACAACACAATAATGTGTTTGATGAAGCAGCCTGGGAGATAAGCCCATGTCTTCACTTTTACTGGAGTTACAGCTTGGATTTCCAAATCACAGAGGTTTTATCGCTCTCTCCTCAGAGTTCTAAAAATCTCTTCGTATTCTTGTGGTGGAAAATTAAATGTCTCCACCAAAATGCAGCTGGCATTGTCAGAGCTGTGTTTGATCAGACAACATTGGTTTGGTGACAATTACAGTTCTTATTTAAGTGAAAATCAAGTTTTTAATTGCAATTGAGGTAATGTGTAAGTAAAATAAACACAGGACACAGATCTAGTCAAGGTGTTCCTAATATTATGGGCTCATTTAAAGATAGTTCTCTCATCTGAATCTGTTCTGAGATTACGGACTTTTTATCCAAGTGTGAGTTCTCTTGAAAGGCTATAAACTGCAGGAATTGTGTCAAGAGTAAAAATGCTTCACTACTTTGGTAGACATATAAGAATAATGTCCACTACTTTTCTCCTCCATTTTTACTCAAATGTGTGTGCATGTGTGTGTGTGTTTATATAACTATGTATATGCAACCTTTTGCATATTTAGGTGTGTGTGTACCTGGGTGTACATGCACGTGAGCGTAGGAGCTCATGAAGGCTGGGGGTTGATGCTGGCAAACACCCATGATCTGTCATCTACCTCATTCAAGGAGGCAGAGCCTTTCAGTTAAACCCAGAACTCACAGATGCAGCTGGTCTCACTAGCCAGCCTACCCTGGGGATCCAGTCTGTCTTCTGAGCTGGAAGTGCAGATGGAAGCTTGCAGGTGGCCTGGGAATCTAAACTCTAGTTCTGCCTCTTTACCACTGAGCCCTTTCCCCTGGCCGCTGTCCATTCATTTTTTTTCAGTGTTCATCTAGCCACTTATAAAATGCGACTGGAAGTGGGGACATATATTGGCCCTCTGAAATCCATGGCTCTTGCATTGGTTGGTTAATCCAGCTGCAGATCACATCGATTGACTAATGTATTAAACACACGCGCTGACTGTTTTCCTATCATTTCCTCATTATGACAACTATTTTCATGGTGTTCACATTGTTTTAATTATTAAAAGTAATCTTGAGGTTACTTAAGCATACAAATGGGAGGCTATCTGTAGGTTAAATGTAAATATTATAGCCTATAATATAAGTGGTTTATTCATCTGTCAATTTTGATTTCTGTGGAAGGGTTTTTGAACCAATGTTTTGTAGACACTGAAAGATGACTGTATTTATTTATTCAGAAGAAAAATCATTCCCCACAGTTTAATAGTTGAAGGAAATTTCCTGTGGGATATGAGCTGTCTACCCATAGAAAGAGTTCTTTCCATCTGGTATAACAGACATAGGGATCAAGCCTATGGAGGTATTCCTGATATTGCTAATTGTTCATTATTGGAATTGCTGTTTTTCAACACTGACTTTATTACACTCTAGATAACATTCCACACCCCATAAAAAAGCTGGATTGCAAATGTAGTCTCTAGACAAAGAATCTTTGCCTTACAGTAGAGACATAGAGGAATCTGAATAACACTGTAGAAAGCAGAAGAAAATGTTGTGTTGTGTCATGATTTTTCTGGTGAAACTTAACCATTCCCTTGTGGTATTGGTGAGGCTTTTGAAATACACCTTTGTAAAATGGTATTAGGCAGTCATTTGTTTTATCACTGAGAACATTCTGGACTCTCTCAACAGGATATGAACATTCTGTGTTCTTGTAGAATTGTATTTTATGGATTGTTTACCTAAGTGCCAGCGACAGGGTGCTTCACTTTACTGGGGTGGGGTGGGGTCACCTAATGATTGCTTGTGCCCTGGACACACTGCGACATTTTCTTTGAAAATGAGTACTCCTTCCAGAAACACGGGCAGCTGCCATGTGATTCTTGAGAGATATTGTTGTTTCTTTGTTTCAGGTTTCAGATCTGAGCTTCTTTAAAAACCCCAACACTAACTCCTTATAATGAAAGGTTGTTCTACTTTAAAAACCTTTCTGGTTTGTCATAGTTAGGGTTTCTATTCCTAGACAAACCATCATGACCAAGAAGCAAGTTGGGGAGGAAAGGGTTTATTCAGCTTACACTTCCATACTGCTGTTCATCATCAAAGGAGGTCAGGACTGGAACTCAAGCAGGTCAGGAAGCAGGAGCTGATGCAGAGGCCATGGAGGGATGTTCTTTAATGGCTTGCTTCCCCTGGCTTGCTCAGTCCACTCTCTTATAGAACCCAAGACTACCAGCCCAGAGATGGCACCACCCACAAGGGGCCCTCCCCTCTTGATCACTAATTGAGAAAATGCCTTACAGCTGGATATCATGGAGGCATTTCCTCATCTGAAGCTCCTTTTCCTGTCATAACCACAGCCTATGTCAAGTTGACACACAAAACCAGCCAGTACATGGTTCTACTAAAAAACCTTTATTAATACAAGGTTGTTAATAAGTTGAAGTATATCCAGAAGTTTCTAGGGTTCGGTCGGAGGAACTATCCACAGCCTCTGTGTCCTTTGCCCTAGCTGCCCAAGAAGTAGGAAGGGTTGGGCATGGAATTAGAGGAACTGGACTCTTGGAGCGACCATAGCCTCCGTACACTCACTTAGTCTTCATGCAGAATGCACCTTTGAATGACTAATATTGAACGTATTATACTTACCAAATGGCTTATATCAGCATTAAGAAATTACGGTCTTTATCAGTAATATAACTGCTAGATAACAAAGGTTCGTATACTGTCATGTCATCTAGTGGTATTGGGACATTCTCAGAATTACCATTTGAGCATCTTCTTTCTATGAATTACCTTTGTTCATATGCTGATACTTTATCCCCAGGGGGATGTACCTAGCGCACTCTTCCTAGATTTCTGTGGCTTAGATATTATTCTGGAGGTAATTTGAAACTCAACATAATGGTACATTTTTTTTTTGAATTTTAAATAGGAATTGTATTACCTAGGCATAAATACACAGAGTGCTTTTGCTTTGAAGTTTTGTTATGCTGCAGATGAGATTGCTGAGAAATATTTATAAGAAGACAATGCTACTTCAAGTAGGGTTGAGCAAACAGCCCAGACAAAGGTGTTTTCTGTGTACTAATAATGAGTCTCACATGGTGGATAAAATGTTCATGAGTCGTGCTTCTTAGCCAACGTGTTTCCTCTTTTGTAACTGTGCTGTGATGTTTTATTGAAGCACAGTGGCATTCTATTTTAGCAGAACAGAATTATCTCTGTTTACTTTCTTCAAATTAGATCATAATGGAAATCTTTGGATGTAATGAGCTTTAAAACCTAGTCCCTACAAAAACAAGCAATTTTAACCTAAATAATGATGATCTTAATCTTGGTAATATGAATTTCTATATCTCAAAGAATAAAAAAGTAAGCATTTGATAATGCATAGAAAATATGGATTCCTCTATCCCTTTGTAAGACTAATAGAAAAACTTACCATTCTGTTTTGACCAATGAATGATCCAGGTCAGAAAACTGAAATATTGAAACTATTCTTGACCAGATCTCAGTATGGCTGAAAGTACTTGGGAACAGTTTTCAGAAAACCACTTAGAAAGATATAAATCTCTTTCAAAGTGGAGATGTTTGCCACCCAGGGTCAGAGACTTGGGTTTAAGGATGAAGAATTTCTTTATTGGGTACGATGTGGAAGCCACTTAAAGTGGAGTTCCCACTTGTCTGTTCTAGGGGAGAAATTATTCAACAAATACAAGGAAAAGTACAAAATATTTTTTTATAAACTGTTGATCTTTAAAGTATCACCTGCGCCATTAATCTACATTTATGCATCAAGTATTAAACAATTTTGGACTGTCTCTTATAAGCCCAGTGTTTCTTGTTTAATAGCACCGAACACTTTATTCCTTAGGAGTCATATTAGGACTGTCAGACACTTAGTATGCATCTCTTCTCTCTCCCAGTCAGTGGATGACTCTCTTCTACATTACTTGCCCAGTTTCAATCTTACTGTGTTACTACATCTTGCTTCGACACATCATTTTGGTTAACCATTTGTTTCTACAGCTCTGTGTAAAAATCTGTTTACTTCCAGTCTGGTACATAACTTCAGCCACTGCCATAAATTGGTAACAAAGGACAAAACTCATGTTCCTTTTTGCAGGCACTGGTCTCTTCCTTTAGATTTCTTTTCATTAGACCTTAGATTCTTACCTATTTCAGTTACTAGTTGTCTCAGGGTTTCCATTGCTGTGAAGAGACAGCATGACCAAGGCAACTCTTATAAAAGACAACATTTAGTTGGGTCTAGCTTATAGGTTCAGAGGTTCAGTACATTATCATCAGGACAGAAAGCATGGCAGAGTCCAGGCAGGCATGGTGCTGGAGGAGCTGAGAGTTGTACATCTTGTTCTGAAGGTGAACAGGAGAAGGCTGGCTTTCTCGGGCAGATAAGAAGAAGCTCTCTCAAAGCCCACCCTCACAGTGACGCTCTTTTCAACAAGGCCATACTTACTTCAACAAGCCCATGCCTCCTATTAGTGCCTCTCTGTGGGCTAGTAATATTCAATCCACTATACAAATCAAAAGATTTTTCTCTTTATGATCTCTTGAAGATTTATCTCTACATTATAGAATACTCTAAGCCAACACTGTCTAAAGTAGAATAAAGAGAGACATAGTGCTCTGAAGTTTTCTATTTGTTTTTCTCCAACTTATTTGGTCAAGTTCATTTTTCTGCTCTCCATTAAATACAGTTGTTTACAATATCTGGAGTGCTGTTGCTTTTCCACCTGTGCATCAAGATTTTTAGGAACAGAGTACAGAAGAGTAGTTCAGCAAACATGGAGATAATTTATTTACCTGACTCAGGGATCTCTGCTCTCCAGTTTTAGCCAGAAACAACTATCAGTTTGGACCTTTCAAGGATGAATTAGCTCTGAAGTTCATCTAGTTCACCAGCCTGGAGCACTGCTGAGCCTACTCTGCCTTACTGAGCCACCAGTCCCTGTTTCCTCTCTCCACACACTGCATCTACCTCAGTGTCTGCTTCCTTCCTCCTTCTGTGGCCTAGCTCTGCATCTTCATGAAGACAGCCACCCATCTGGTCCCAGTCTCATACAGTATCATTTACCACAGCCCACTCCACTGAAATGTGTATTTTAGTGTTATTTGCAGCTTCCTTAGAAAGGGGACTAGATTGTCTAACTAAGTAACTATGGCTAAAATTAAACATGAAGTATGGAAAACAGGGTACCGCAGACAGGAAGAATTTCTGTTCCAGGGCTGCACTGCTCTTTGGGTTTGGCTTCATGTTTTAGTATATGTCTTCTGTTTCCTAGTTTTTATCCTTGATGAATGTAAAATGTTAACAAGTAATTATGTCTCCTCAGGCTTTTGATATTTTTTTTAGTAAGCTCAAGCTATAACTGAATCTTTTGATATGCCTTATTCTAGAGAGCTTTGTTTACCTTCTAATGAACACACACACACACACACACACACACAGTGGATATCTCATGTCTCATTATAAATATCTCATAAGCCCGAATAAACTCAAGTTCTTAATTTGGTCCCTTATTCTGCTTACAGATTTATGCGATCCATTGTTTGGAATTTTAAAATGTCAGACATTTCAGAGAATTTGTACCTGACATTTTCAAGAACAACAGAGTTCAGCTATAGGGAGAAAGTTGCCAGAACGACAGCACTGAAATAGCGTCTGTGTTAGGACAGAGACACAGCGGTGTGGAACACAGGCCATCTGACCTCCCTGAACCCCAGCACAGACTCCCCAGGTGGGAGACATGCTCCCCAGGTGGGAGCAGCTCTTGAAGAAGCAATCTAGACCATGCTTCTGTTTCTTTCTATCCCCTTTCATCTCTTGCAAAACCTATGTAAGTGGCAGTGAAGATTCATGATCTAGTGTTAAGTACAGCACCGAATCGTGGCAGAAACCAAAGATAGAACCCTAACCAAACACAGGATGCTTCCCTCTTAATACAGAGGTCCTAAAACTCCAGCGGCTTTTCTATTATTATTATTATTATTATTATTTTCTTTATTTACATTTCAAATGCTATCCCGAAAGTTCCCTATACCCCCCCCC
>NC_034598.1:53235779-53261443 GCF_900095145.1 Mus pahari | reverse complement strand
CCAAGAATTTCATAAATTCATTGTTTTTAATAGCTGAGTAGTACTCCATTGTGTAAATGTACCACAGTTTCTGTATCCATTCCTCTACTGAGGGACATCCGGGTTCTTTCCAGCTTCTGGCCATTATTCCAGCGACTTTTCTTATCATTCCAGTTTACCCAGAATTGATCAATGCCAGAAAATCGAGTTTGACTTCGCAGTCCTATATTTGGCCTGATACCTTGATCTGTTTTCTTTCTTTGCTAATTTGGATGCTCCCCTAATCCTGGTGGTCTTTGCCTCAGCTTCTCCCTTGAAAAATATGCTTTTGAGATAGCTTCTTCCCAAAGAGCTCCCAGGAAGATAAGCCCCGTTTTAACTGTTACTGAAATTTTGAATAGGGGAGAAAGATCTTGGGAGAGTCCATGCAGCTATCCAGTCAAGATCTGCCCTCCTGGTATTTGCAAACTGTCTGCCTTGAAATAGAGCTCAGCATGTCACTGGTGTCAACACTGCTGCAGAAAGGACATAGTAGATGATGGCACCTGTGACCAGATAGATGTTGTTGAATTAACTTGATGTGACTTTGTGACACATCAAGATGTCCTTGAAATCTGGAATTTGACCCATCTGCTAATTGTCGGTCTTGCTGTGTCCCAAGCTTTTGTCTTTCTCTCGTTGAGTTTTCCCTCCAAGCTTTCCCCTTGTCCCAGCTCCACCTCTCTACTGCTCTGCTCACACTGCTACTCTCTTGGTATTCTGTTCTCTGAAGAGAACATGAGAGAAAACTCTCAAAGAGAGACAGTTTATCATTTCCTTTTGTTCCTTTACTAGAAGGCAGGTCAGGGTAATCGCTAACTGTGGTTTACTTGGAAATGGTAAATGTTTCAGAGAGTGAAAGACATGGAAGGGGTACAAAAGCAGAAAACTGTATGAAGTTCAACAGACACCGGAGACAACAAGCTGAGGTGGGAGTCGAAACATAGGTGATTCCCTGGCTACTGGAATAAAGTTGTCGGTCTCTGTACCTAACCTCTCAAGGCTGAGTACTTGGTTCTGTCATCTTTCAGCTCATCTAGTTTGAGCTTACATTCTCAAATTCTTCACAGTCTATTGTCTCTCCTCAGGCCAAAGGCTGTACTGTAACACGTGCACACAAAATTAAAGGTTTGTCAAGCCTCAGTGGAGGTAGATATTTAATATCCAAGTGGCTTTATAACAAAAGTAAGTTTAAGAAGTTTTAAAATATGCTAGATTGATTCCCTGTGTCAGTCACGCTGACTGGTTGTGAAACATGCCAAATAACATTACCATTGATTTATCACACTCTCACTATAAATATCCAGGCACAGTGAGATACAGAGCTAAGGCACTGCAGGCACATATATAAAAATAGACTTGAAGCATATTAAGTCAGGATTAGCCTAAAAATGCCACTGCTTGCCTCTTGGTCGTATCAGAAGTCACAACACTGTCTTGTTGACCATCAGAGTGCTGGGGTCAGCTTTGGACAGCCAAGACTTGCTCTCCAGGCACCATCCCCAGCCTTGCCCCTGACAAAGCTCCATGTCAGACATCTATGAACATGAGCACCATGGCTATTCTATTCTATATGGTCGCATGCCACTCAGACTCCATTTATTAAGTTCCTTCTGCCTAAAATCTAGGCTAACTCTGCTTGACTAATATTTTTCTCTTCCTTCCAGGACTGACTTAAATGGCTTGGTTAGAATTCCATAGGCATAAGCTAAAACATTGCTCAGGGAGTAGAGGAGCGAGAAGCTGAGCCACAGTAGACTGGGGTGGAAATTCTGTCATTGTCCTCTGAAACAGAACTGTTCTGTGAGAGCTTTCTTTCCAGCCTCCCCGACTAGACTGAACTTTCTGATAAGTGATTTACCTTGCCTCTCTGTCTCAGGGATGCAGGCACATGTTACCACATGGGAGGTTGCAACTTGAGAGAAGTCATTCTCTGTAATTTGACCACTCGTGTCTGTTGTCCTACACGCTGCTTTGGACCCTCCATGTCAGCAGTTCTCATGGGGACAGTGTAGGCATTTGAGGCTATCCATTGCTCTGTTAAGCAGCCAGAGGAGGTGTGGATTGCATAACTTTAGGAGAATCCATGTTCACCCCTCATGAGATACCATCAGCCCAATTGTCATCAAATGAAATGTGTACTTCCCCAAGTCATGGGGAGGTTTCCTGCTATTTCAGACTATTCCAGAATTATTGGAAATATATTTTCTAATTAATATGTTCCACATAATCAAACGATGGCCCCTGCCATGCTGCCTCCTATCCAGATACAGCTCTGCAGCACTTCATATATCATCTGTGTTCAACATGTTCACTGAAAGTGTTTTTTAAAATGCCTGGGAAAACACCATTGTTTAAATCATAAAATCGCCTTTTTGTCTGTTTGTTTTTCTCTTTGTGCTTCAGTGGAATCAATATGAAATTGCTCTGAGCCTAAATCCCAAATCCCACATTCTACACATACCCTTAAAGACCCGCATGATCCCAGCTCTCTCCTGGCTAGAGGGACTCGACTTATCTGGAGAATTTTTCTGGAGATTCTAAAGGGCTCTGCCAATGTTTTTTTGGCCAATTCTGAGGGTTGCCATGTGTTCTTTTCTCTAGAGTGGCTGTGCCCTTTTACCTGCTTGTGTAAACTACCATGGCTTGGATTGAAAGTGATAGCAACTCATATTTAGCAAAGGTTGGAGAAAGGTGGACTTATCTGAAGCATACTATATTATACTATATTATTTCACAGAACTGAATGAAAAATACCATGCTTTAGAATTTTGGGGAAAAACTAGAAGAATGTAGAAACTGCACATATTCCTGTTCTGTCTCTGTTTCTCTGTGTCATGTGTCTTTGAAATAAACTCATTTTCTATTCTGAAATTTCCACCACATGCAGAGACCAGAGCCGTGGGTATACACTGAGCCTCTTCTTGTTAATGGCTGTTCTTCTGCCACAGTGTCCCTGATTCTTAGCCCTTGGGTTTAGCTTCTCCCAATGACTCACCTGGGATCAACTGCCCATCCCCACATTGTCCCGCTCCGGATGATGGTTGGACTTACCTGTAGCAGGGCCTGCAGCACAGGCTTCTCTCTGGGCTCCGTGAGCCACGCAGTTCACTCAGATGGTCTGCTCCAGTGGTTAATTGTTTCCCTCCCATCAGTGCTTGTCTCTAATGTAATTTCCTCAAAGAACCCTAATTACAAGCTCTTGTATGGCTTCTCACTTATTCATAATACTTATTAAATTATAATTGCCTTTTTATTGGTATGTTTGTTTGTCGAATGACTCTCTCTTTCTTCCCCACTCGAATGTGAGTTTCAGGAACGTAGCAATCATATCTGCCTTGTTCTCTGTTGTCTTCACCCATTAGCATACAGTCTTGCAAAGAGTAGCTGTCTGATTAGTAATTACTGAAGTAGGCAGGAATTCCTGGACTCAAAACATTCCACACATAGAGTCTTAGACATGTAAGTGATACACTTTACACTTAAAAAGATTTTTAAAAAATTAATTTTATTTAAAGGAACAGTAGTAGATTTCCTACAGAATGCATTAACATGCCCTCCAAGGGCATCGAGGGCACACCTCTCCTATTAAGACTGCTGCTCAGTAGCTTTTACCTTCATGGTATTTCCTGGCTAGCACCTATAAGCTGAGAGTTATGATATTATAAAAGATCAACCTTCATTTTTATTATTCTAAGGAGAGATGTTAAAAGCTGAGAATGAATTGTATGTGGAAACAAGGAATTTTCACCCCCAAAATGTACCACATAATTTTTCACTTTTGTGAGCTTAGAGGTAGTTAGAGCAAAAGAAAAATAAAAGAAATTACAGTGACTTTGATAAATAATGAGCAAGATTTATACAAACCTGTTGATTGTAATTATCTTCAAATGTGTCAGTTACGTTAATCATAAATTAGATAAGTTTAGAGGTAAAAAATGAATGGGAAGCATAAAAGCTTTGGGTAGTAACAACATCACCAATAAAACTAAGACAGAAAAGACAGACTCCCAAAGCGTTTCCGTTGCTTAAGATGATGAAGTCACAAACACATAAAAGGTGTTTATTTTATTATTTATTTATTTATTTATTTATTTATTTATTTATTTATTTATTTGAAGTTTGAGTGCTTTGCCTGAGTGTATATAAGTGCACCACCTGTATCCAGAGAGACAAGAAGAGCATAGAATCCCCTAGAGCTAGAGTTGCAGGTCATTGTGAGCCAACATGTGGGTAATGGGAATTGAATCCAGGTCCCCAACAAGATCAGCAAGTGCTCTTAAAGGACCGAGTCAACTCTGTGATCATATCAGTAAGAAAGAACTCTCACAGATATTTTTATAACTTAACAGGAAACAAAGAAAGGAATACAAATTTTGAATAAACATATAGACATAAAATTTATTTCTATTTCACTATCAAATTTCAAATTTACATATATATATATATACATACAATAGTGATATGTTCAGAATACATATAAACATTTATGGAAATTATTAATGTTGAGTATTTATATGGCACCCATGAACACTTCAGACTGTAACTGTTCCATTCAGAGAATCAGGCTGTTAATATTTCTGTAAGAGCTTTGATTTTCTTAGGGGATACTTTATTCATGTCATTGGGATTAATACACATACTGTATGAAATTATAACATTTAAAATTAGCCAGAATGTAAGCCAACTACTTCAACCTTTATCAAGAATTTAGTCTCATCTTTCTTGCACAAACAACCCTACCTACATTTTCAGGACTTCTGGATTGAGCAGAATCTTACAGTGTGTATGGAGCAGGCTATATGGGGAACACTTGCTCTTGCTGTTTTCTCTGGCTGTTAAATTATCCACTCGGGCCTGACTCCTCAGAAAGGTCTTTTTAGTTCTTTTTTAAAAAATTGGTAATTGTTATCTAAGTGTTTTAATTTCAGATACCACCAGTTTTTTCTCTTTGATTTTATTTAAATTTTTTCTTTTTTTACACTCCAGATTTTATTCCCCTCCTGGTGGTCCACCCTCTGACTGTTCCCCGTCCCATACCACCTCCCCTCACCCCTGTATCCATGTGGATATAACCACCCCATCCGACCTTCCCACTCCCTTGGGCCTCCAGTCTCTTGAGGGTTAGGTGCATCTTCTCTGGCTGAACTCAGACCCTGCAGTCCTCTGCTGTATATGTGATGGTGGCCTCACATCAGCTGGTATATGCTGCCTGGTTGGTGGTTCAGGTTAATTGAAACTGCTGGTCCTCCTACAGGGTTGCCCTCCTCCTCACCTTCTTCTAGCTTTTTCCTAATTTAACCACAGGGACCAGCAGCTTCTGTCCATTGGTTGGCATAAATATCTGCTTCTGACTCTTTCAGCTGCTTGTTGGGTCTTTCGGAGGGCAATGATAATAGACCCCTTTTTGTGAGCACTCCATAGCCTTAGTAATAGTGTCAGACCTTGGGACCTCCTTTGATCTGGAACCCACTTTGGGCCTGTCACTGGACCTCCTTTTCCTCAGGCTCTTTTCCATTTTTGTCCTTGCAGCTCTTTCAGACAGGAACAATTATGAGTCAAAGTTTTGACTGTGGGATGGCAACCCCATTCCTCACTTGATGCCCTGTCTTTCTGCTGGAGGTGGGCTCTACAAGTTCCCTCTCCCCATTGTAGGGCATTTCATCTAAGGTCCCTCCCTTTGAGTCCCGAGAGTCTCTCACCTCCCAGGTCTCTGGTACATTCTGGAGGGTCCCTCCACCTCCTACCTCCTGAGGTTGCCTGTTTCCATTCTTTCTGCTGGGCTTTAGTACTTTCCCCCTACCTAATATCTGATCATGTTCCCCTCTTTCCCTCCCTGTCCCCTTTCCCATTCAGAACCCTCAGTTCATCCATGTAACTATAATCACACTTGCAATTGATAAGAATAGAGTAATAATACTCAGACAAGGGGCAAGTAGATAGTTAATGAGGAATGTGTGTTTTGTGGAAAATTTATTAATCTAAGCAGGCAAGAAGAGCATCACACACTTCCGAGTTATCTAAGGACAGGTTAGTTAAGCGAATTTCAGTGACATTTACCATTGTTTCAATAGATAAATGCAGTACAAGGGCTATATCCCTTGAACTGAAAGCTCTTATAGATGGGTGTTCTGGCTTTTCTATAATCAAATTTATCTAAAAAATAGGTAATAATCAGATTTTGCTGAAAGGAAGAGAGAACAGGATGTTTGTAATCTTTCATATGGTAATACTCAGGAAAAATCTAGACCTGTGTCATATATACAGTTTTTAACTTTGTATGCATTGTTTACATATAGTGGGATATTTCTTTTATTAAAAAGGGTTTGTTTGATTTTAACTATATGTATGCGTGCGTGTGTCTGTGTGTGGGCATGTGCACGTTGGTGCAGGTACCTTGAGAAGCCAGAGTCTTTGGATTTTCCTAGAGCTAGAGTCACAGGTAATAGTGAGCGTCCTGACACTGGTGCTGGGAATGGACCCAGGTGCTCTGCAAGAGCTGTGCTGCTTGCTGTACACCATGGGGCCATCTTTCTAGCCTCACACCAGAACATCTCAATGCTCACACATAGCATACCGATGGAATTAAAGTAGCTGAAACTGCCCTGGGCTATTCCTTTATGATTATTTATAGTTCTTTGGGAGTCTCATAGCATGTTGTTTCTTTATCTTTGGAAACTTCACACTGTCATCTTCAAGAGAGCTCCATCAGATATATAGTAAGCTATCTTGAACCATCATTACCACCTTGTGATATAGGGATTGCCACGCTTATTCTAATGCATTTTAGAACCCAGCTTCTAACCTTCCCTTTCCATCTTCTTTATCTGCACTCTTGCCAGCAGCCAGCAATCCATATTTTCATTCAGATCAACTTCTGTCGTTTTCTCCTACCCTCCCTCCCTCCTTTCCTCCCTCTCTCCCTCCCTCCCTCCCTCCCTCCCTCCCTCCCTCCCNCCTTCCTTCCTTCCTTCCTTCCTTCCTTCCTTCCTTCCTTCCTTCCTTCCTTCCTTCCTTCCTTCCTTCCTCCCTTCTTCCCTTCCTCCCTTCCTCCCTTCCTCCCTTCCCCCCTTCCTCCTATAAATAGCATATAGATTATTTTAAAAACTAAAAAGTAAATCTATCTTTGGATCCAGCTGTCCCACATCTGGGCATATTTCTGAAACCAGCAGGCCAAGGTACACTTGAACTTCTGTGCTTACCACAGTATTACCACAGTAGCTGAGATGAAAACAACCTATGAACCCCTCTCAGATGAACGTGTAAAGATATTTACATTTTGTTTTGCAAATCTAAAGATTGTTTTAAGGTTGTTTGTTGATTATTTATACAACCTTACCTAATGTTATGGAAATAATTAAGTATTAATGTATTAATGATCATATCTAGTAAAACATACTTATTTTAAAAGCATTGACTTCTCAAAACATGGAACACCTCATTCTTTCAGAAATCAGAAAGTGTTTAAGTTTTGATGTCAATTTTTTTATTATAGTGAAAATTATGTAATATTATCTTGCTGCCTGTGCCCTGGACTACTCGCCGCCACCATACCCTACCTGCCCTTGGAGATTGGAGGTGAGGTGGTATGGAGCCAGTGACACAGACTCTGGGAGCGAGTGAGAAATACTGCAGCAAGCTCATTTGAGCACTGCTTCGAGCTCCTTTAAAACTCTCCTCCTGTCCCATTGGTCCTTAGAAAACACCTCTTCTCAACAGCAGTTCCCGATTGGCTGGCATTGTCTGTGCCAGCAATCCTTGGTCTCTCAGGCAGTCTTTAATTAGCGCCTCCTGCAGGAGATGCCTTTGTGGTTGCACAGCCCTGTGTTTACATAGAGGTGACCTTGCTGATCCTGCTATATTATCTCAAGTTTCTAATAGGCACAGTGACTGTGTCTACACGTGTCAAGCCTACACGGAAAGACATGGCATCATTATCAGTTATCTTCTGAGTTCTGTTTTTATTTTCTCATCTGTAGATTGTATGCATCTTCTGTAGTCAGAAGAAGAAGGGAAAGTGTGAGGCTGCAATGGGGTAGCCTTTGGGAGTCTTATGAGTCTTATGTTGTTTTATGTTTGGAATCTTTGTGCTGTGCTCTTCAAGAGCTTCATCAGATATATAGTAAGCTATTCTGAAACATAGTCATCACTAGTGAGTAGAAATGGATTCCAGTTTAGTTAGGAAAGCAGGAGGCTGTCCAGATGTTGAGGGGTGGGGCCTGCAGGTCCCAGCAGGCAGGGACATGAACTGCGATGAAGAGTTCTTTGGAAATCTGACTGGATGGTGTATTGCTGAGGTAAACATGTGAAGGAATGTTTAGCTGAAGTGGACATTGGGTTGAAAGGCTGAGACAGACTCCTGAAGCAGTCACAGGAGAGAGGATGTTCTACTGAAGCAAGCATGTGAAAGGGCACAAGATGAAGGATTCTTTGATAACAACAAGCATGTATTGGTCCACCTTATATTGTGTAGTTGAACTGCATTTGTTGGGACTCCATAGAGAGAAACACATCAAAAAAACTTCAGTGTGCTGCAGTTTCTTGTCATGTCCTCTGAATTGGGTTGATTGGCAAAGTGATGTCAGCTGAGACGGATGCACATGCTGAGGCAAGACCCATGGAGGACACGTGATGTTTGGAGGGTAAAAATAGGACTCGCTGGACAGTGATGGAGGCGGGATTGGCTGCTTATAGAGCTGGCTGTGGAGCAGGTCTCACGTCTTTGCTGATTTTCACTTCCCTGAGAGGCACGGCTGAGAACCTTTGTCCCTCCTGCTGGTTTGAGCTGAGGCTGAACCCTGGTTCTCTACTGCGTAGTGCCACCACTGCTGATTCCTTTTTGCTATCCTGACTACTGAACTGGACTGCTAGTGTATCCGTAACGTGTTCATGAGGGGATCGAACTGCTACTGCTGATCAGTAAACTGAACTGCCGATTTCCAGACAACACAGATGGGAGCTGTTCCAAAGAACCTTTCTAAACAGGTCCACTTCCCCTGTATCCTTTCTTTCCTACTACCTCTGGTGGGCAGTGGGCTAAAATGTAGGTTAAAGCATTTAAGAAACATTATTAAAAATAGGATTTGAAAAATTTAAAGTTACACTGAGAAGAGACAAGAATGAAAACTCTGTGCAGATCAGTTTTCTCAACTTGGATCAAGTCTACAGGGAACCTGATGCCAGGAAGGTTATTCCCAACAAATTCAAACATGGGATAATTTGGAAAAAAGTTTCCTGATGTAATAAATCTCTAATATACAAGGAAATATAATTCCATTGAACCTTGACTTGATTTGAAGATGCTTATCATTCATCTCATAAAGTCCTGTTCCATGATTCAGGACAGAGCCTCATATTTTCTTTGAGTAAGCTTTCCACGTATGTTTTGTGCAGCCAAAGTTGGTCTCTAAGCCAAGGACCTTAGTATCATTCCTTCCAAGAAAATAGGTTCTAGAGATAGATGACCTATATTTAAGGAACTAAGGAAGGGTTTTGCTTGGTCTTAGTCATATAGGTAACATAGAGGTCATTGGGTTATTAGTCACGTCTGGTCCTAGTTGTGGGAACTTGGGGGCATCTGACTGTATAGATAATGTATAGATAATGTAAGGGTCCTCTTAACTGTTAGGTATCTCTAGTCCTGGTTGTGGGAGCTTGGAGAACCCCTGACTGAAAAGGTCATTTAGATTACTGGCCACCTTTGGTCCTTGTTGTGAGAACTTGATATGGCTTGGCCCAACTGATAACATAGAACAGCAGGCTATTAATCACTTGAAATTCCTTGCTTTCCGGATTGAAGAATAGGTTTTATATCTTCCCCATTGGAAAGGCAATCCTGCGTGCTTAGTATTTCCTTGTTTCCTTGAGGTCTGTGGATGCAAGGACCTCTATGCTGTGCTACCAACAAGATGGGGCAGTACAGCAATTATAAAGGATCCTAGGAAGAGGGAAAGAACCAGAAAGGATCATAGTCTATGACTTAGGCTGGAATGTACTATCGCTGCAGAAAAAAAAAAATCTTGATTTGTTGTAGAAAAAATAATTGCCATGACATTATCAATCTTATTGAATAGAGACCGGTAATGAAGAAAAAATGGCTGCCATTTCATCCAGAAACAGTAAGAAACCTGGTTGAAAGATCGATGCAATTATAGGCAGGTTTTCAAAACTGGATATTTCTTGTAGTTTTTTTTTCCCACCTTCATTTTATCTGCAGGGCTTGTTCACTGTTTGAAGTTATCTAATTAGGATAGTCCCTCATGAGCTGACATCTTCTCCATGATGGGATTTGGGAAAACATGTACTGACCTCTTAGCAAAATACTGTACAAAGCTCCATCCACAAGGTCGCTGTGCAGTTGCATGGAGACTTGTAATGTGCAGATGTGCTTTGTTGGAAATGGAGCCTCAGACCAGCCTGAAGGCTGCCAGGTTTCCCTCTGCAGAAGCCAAAGTCACCGGATCAGGCTAAGGTCAGCACTGTGAATCAGTGAAGTTATTCATAGCAGAAATCAGAGTGGATGTGCAGGTAAGGAATCCGGCAGCAAGCAGCAAAACCAGACAGCCTGATGCTATTGATCTTTCTGATTTCCTGTTCATGCTGTCAGACTCTCCTGTCTTCCGAGTGGATGAGTGTCTGCAGCAGGGCCCAGGAGGAAAGTGTTGAGATTTCAGCGGAAACCATTTTTAACTCTGAGTCATGGTGCTTGTGGACATTAAGTGACCTAATGTATATGAAATCACTGAAAGAATTGCTGGGCACAAGGTGGAAGAAGTGTGATAATTGTCTGTTTTTGTCATGAGAAAAAGGATGGATTTTTTTTTTTTCAAGAATCAGTGAGGAAAGATAGGCTCTGCACCTTAGAGCATGGACAGAATTTGGTCAGGACCAATACACATAGAGATTTTCGTCCTTGGCTAAGAGACCATCTTTGGTTGCACAAAACGTACGTGTAAAGCTTGCTCTAAGAAAATATGAGTCTCAGTCCTGAATCATGGAATAGGGCTTTATGAGATGAATTATAAGCATCTTCAAATTGTTCTGATGTAACTCCGGCTTGCCATCTCTGAAGCTGAGTACAACAGCACAGAATGCAGAGTTAGAGGTCCCAGGCACGGTTGAAGTACTGAGTCCTGGTTTAGTAGAAGAGAGTTCTATGGTATTATGCATGAGGGTAAATGAAACATGGTTCCTTGGACTGTTGTATAAGGGATCTGGCATGAAAAGCCAGAGAAATTGGACTCTGCTAGAAGGTTGAAGAGGGACTCTGATTATCCATTTACTCTTGAGAATGAAGAACACAAATTTGGACGTATCTGAAGGACAGGAGGAATGAAACCGTGTTACTCTCCTTTTTTTTTTTTTTTTTTTTTTCTTCTTCCAAGACAGGGTTTCTCTGTATAGCCCTGGCTGTCCTGGAACTCACTCTGTAGACCAGGCTGGCCTCAAACTCAGATGAGATCCACCTGCTTCTGCCTCCCAAGTGCTGGGATTAATGCCATGTGCCACCATTGCCCTGCTGAAAACATGCTATTTTTTTTTTTTTTTTTGCAAGTTCTTACAACTGAGAACTCATGGACAATTTTTTTTCTTTTTTTTTGTTTCTTTTGAGACAAGGTTTCTCTGTATAGCCCTGGCTGTCCTGGAACTTACTTTCTGTTCGAGACCAGGCTGGCCTCGAACTCAGAAATCCACCTGCCTCTGCCTCCTGAGTGCTAGGATTAAAGGCGTGCACTACCACGCCTGGCTGATTTTTTTTTATTAGATACTTACTTTATTTACATTTCAAATGTTGTCCCCTTTCCTGGTTTCCCCTCCGAAAACCCCCTCCCTCTGCTTCCCAACCTACCCACACCTGCTTCCTGACCTTGGCATTCCCCTACACTGGGGCATAGAGCCTTCACAAGACGAAGGGCCTCCCCTCCCATTGATGACCAACTGGCCATCCTCTGATACATATGCAGCTGGAGCAATGAATCCTACCATATGTATTCTTTGGTTGGTGGTTTAGTCCCTGGGAGCTTTGGGTAGTGGTTAGTTCATATTGTTGTTCCTCATATGGGGCTACAAACCCCTTCAGCTCCTTGGGTCCTTTCTCTAGCTCCTTCATTGGGGACCCTGTGCTCAGTCCAATGGTAGACTGCAATAATCCACCTCTGTATTTGTCAGGCACTGGTGGGACCTCTCAGAAAACAGCTATAACAGACTTCTGTCAGCGAGCACTTGTTGGCATCCACAATAGTGTCTGGGTTTGTGATTGTATATGGGATGGATTCCCAGGTGAGGAAGTCTCTGGATAGTTATTCCTTCACTCTCTGCTCCACACTTTGTCTCTGTAACTCCTTCCATGGGTATTTTGTTCCCCC
Source organism: Mus pahari (assembly GCF_900095145.1). Taxonomy (NCBI): domain Eukaryota; kingdom Metazoa; phylum Chordata; class Mammalia; order Rodentia; family Muridae; genus Mus; species Mus pahari. The sequence continues at coordinate 53,249,060 of NC_034598.1, read as the reverse complement.
TTCTAAGAAGGATCGACGTATCCACACTTTGGTCTTCCTTCTTCTTGAGTTTCATGTGGTTTGTGAATTGTACCTTGGGTATTCCAAGCTTCTGGGCTAATATCCACTTATCAGTGAGTGTATACCATGTGTGTTCTTTTGTTATTGGGTTACTTTACCTCACTCAGGATGAGTTCCATCCATTTGCCTAAGAATTTCACAAACTCATTGTTTTTAATAGCTGCATAGTACTCCATTGTGTAAATGTACCGCATTTTCTATATCCATTCCTTTGTAGAGGGACATCTGGGTTAATTACTGCACCCTGACTGCAGTTCTCAAAGCTCTAGCCTAGTTTCTTCAAAGTAGCATGTGAGTGCATAGTAGGTAGAGGTTCCCTGGGTAACTCGACATATAGCTAGGGTCGAGTACCTTTGTTCAGGTCAATTTGCTGTTATTATGAGAAAACTGTTTTCTTTCTTTTTCCTTCTAAATTTCCATTTTCTTACTTCCAATCTTTTCAGTTGTCGACTTTAAAGCTATCATGTTCAGAAAGGGAGTGAGTAAAGGTTATGGTAAAAGAACGACAACATTCTCATACAATCCAAGCCTATTATGACATCTCTTCTGGACATATTCTGCCTTCAGTAGGTCCGGTGGAATGACTATGATTTGTTCAAGGTGAACACTCTGCATGTATGTTAGGCAGAATCTTCTCCCATCACATCATGGTTTCCCCCTTTCTAACTGATTCATTTTCTTCTCTTCATTGCCATCAGTTTTCTCTTTATCCAGCCAATGCTGTGGATGGAGAAGTATAGCCTGGCAGTGGTGGCGCACATCTTTAATCCTAGCACTTGGGATGCAGAGGCAGGTGGCTTTCTGAGTTTGAAGCCAGTCTGGTCTACAGAGTGAGTTCCAGGACAGCCAGGGCTACACAGAGAAACCCTATCTTGGAAAACAAAGCATAGTGTGTGTGTGTGTGTGTGTGTATATATATATATATATATATATATATATATATATATATACCTAGCATTTCCCCAACTGCTCACTTTACCTCCTCCCTCATTTAGATCAAACTTTTAAAAAGGAGTTAGTTCCCAAAATGTGGTATTTCCTCCTTTTACACTCCTCATTACACTTCTTCTCTAAAAATTTCCAGTCACTGGTTGGGAACTATATAACTTTCCAGTAGAGTACTGACCTAGTATGTACAAGTTCCTGGATTGTAGATGCACCAACAAAAGAAAAAGATGTAAGAATTCAAATCAAGCTTTAGATACATTTATTTCTCTGAAATTACTCTTGTTTTAACACAAGACAATTTGTAACTTCTGAAGCCAGCCGCAAATTCCCCCTTACTTTATTTGAAGTTACATAATTTCTTTCTGTTCTTTAAATTTTATTTTTCTTAGTGATATCCTTGGTCTCAGGTTTTATCCAACTCCATTGGCTACCCTTTCTCGCTCTCTTTGAAGGGTCTTGGCTTTGCGGCTTAGTCTTTGCCTGCCTTGTTTTTTCTCTAGACTTCCATGGCCTGGTGATCTAGCCCATGCTTAAAATAGAATACTATTTGCACGCTTCACAACTTAATCTCCTGCCCCAGTTTTTCTTCTTATTTGTAGTGTCATTTATCCAACTTCTTAAATGGCATTTTAACTGGTGATTGTAATATGCATTTCAAACTTCACTTTTCAAATATCATTTCCTACCCTAGATTTATTCATTTATCTATCCCTCCCTCCCTCCCATCTCCATTCTGTAGCTGCTTAACCAAAACTTTAGACACATCCTTGATACATCTCCTTGCCATTTGAATCTAATGTACCAGCAAATCCTATTGGTATTTTCAAATCATATTCTTAAGTTTTAATAATCTGTATGACTTCTATTGTATTTTCCCAGGGAAGTTCTAGCCTGTGGCTATTCACAGTAAACACTTGCCTTTCTCTGATTTAGTATGTGAAACCAAACAGTGACCTGCTTCTTCATGGTATTAGGTGCAGGAGAATTACTAAAGCTAGTGTTGGTTAAAAGGAGTCTAATTAGTTCAAGGAGAAAGAAATCGGATTCTGCCTCTTGCATGATCAATGGGAAGATCACAATCAAGAAGCACAAGAGGAAGGGAGAAATTTCATTAGCTCTGTCCTTGGCAAAATAAATAAAGTTAGTGAAATTGAGAACTTTTGATAAAGTTTTGTATACATGTAGATTTTTCTTCAAGAAATTTAATATACAGAAGAAATGAGATAGGATATATTTGGAAAGGGATATTTAAATCTCTTTATTTTCAACTGATGAAGATGAAGTAGTTAACCAAAGAAATTAAGTGCAATGTCAGAGGACACATGATTGTGGAGTAGAGGGAGATATGCAATCTTCCAGAAAACTATTCACATACTTTATTTACTGATGCTTCCTGTTTCTACTTCACTTCAATATTCTGTATTCCCTAGCTAGGTGTTGCAGAGTTCATTGTGTTCAGGGTAAAGAGGTAACAGCACATAGGTGTAGGGCCCCGGTTCTCTGCTTCAGTCTGAGAAGCTCTGTGTCTGATTTGATCATTGTAATCGATTAACACTTAATGTGATACTTTTTTTATTTCTGAAAATGGATTTCATTGCTAGGGAAATTGAAAACAATGGATGTTCTTAAAGGTTCCTTCCTCATGAAATTTAACTGCCTGTGTTTCTCTTATTCTAATATCCAGTGTGATGAATAAGTTGAGAATAATGCCACTTTGCAAGATTAATGGTATAATTCCAGGGCAGGAGGAAAACAGAGAGTACTGTTCCCAACCCCTCTTCTTATGAATCAAAGTCCCTGCTCTACTGTGGTGTCTGTCTTAGAATCCATGACTGACAGGGGACTGAAGCTAAAAGAACTCATGTCCCTTGTCCAGGGTTACCCAGTGATTCAAAATTCAATTGTTCCTGTACAAAAACAAAGTTCTAGTAAATGGAGTTCAAAGCTTAATAAACAAAACTGGAAAAGTTATATGTTTATTAGGACTTTTTGCTGTGCATGCAGTATTCACTGAGGAGTACATTCTTACCAGTTTGGAAGAGGTGCATCAACCACAGGTATAGTCTATGGTTACGGAGTCCAACTGGTTTCAACATGTCAGAAAACACTGTGTGGGAACACAACAAAGAGTGCCTCAACGTAAGTGACATCACACCACTTGCTGAAAGTGAGGGATAGTGCCACAGGACCAGGGGTAGATTTTAACTGATGCCCAGTATAAAGCTGTTACCACAGCAACCACTGAGACTGGCTCTTCCCTTACTCCTCCTGGAGTGGCAGGTGCATTTCTTCACGTGTACTATCTCAGGGTCCAGTATCTTTGAGTGGCCTTGGAAAATATTCTCCTAAGGCAGGAGGAATAGCTGTATTTGCATTTCTTAAAGCTGCTTCTATTATATATATTTCCTAGTTAAAATTAGTTCAATATGCATATTTCCCTATATATTTTTGGATAACTTAAGTAATCTTGACACAAAATTAATAGTTTTAATTACTAAAAAAAAATGTTTGGCCTGGTAAGGTGGCTCAGTGGGTAAGTGTATTTGCCTTTAAGCCTGCAAACTTGAATTTGATCCCAGGATCCATATGATGGAATAAGAGAACAGACTCCTACATGTTGTTTTCTGACCTCCATACATGCATCACACACACACACACACATGCACACACACACACACACACACACACACACATACACACACACACAATTTAATTTGTTAAAAAAGTATTGTGACGCTTTACTCTTAGAAAAATAAATTTGTGTTAGTTATTAAAGTAATTATTCAATATAAAAAGTTTATAAAGGGATTTCCATTTGATTAGACATTTATTTATTAATATTGGAGCCAGATGTTTTGCTATCTTTCATCTGGTTCATACTAGTACTACAAATACCATATAATGATCACAGATCAGAAAGGAGCTACGTGATGCTGGAAATTAGTTTGAAATTTTACATTTTGCTATTTCATGGTCTCAAGATCATATCTGCTACCTAAAAGTAAGGTACATTTGAGCTGAATAACAAGGTAGAGCCAACCTTTGTTCCAAGCCTATTCAAAGGGGCCCAACAGACAGCTCAGTCAAATGTGTCATGAGACTATTTTAGTTTTTAAATAGAATTAATTACTACCCACAAATATCTTACTGATGTGACAAGACATTCAAATAAACTTAATTTGAAATTATAATTGGGAAAAGAAATAGGAACATTATTAATTTATTCAAGAATACATTGGTATTCAAAATCAAACTGTCCGCGTGGAGCCATCCGATGGCTATTCAGAGCGGGGTGTAATCATTGCTAATTCTCTTTAATTAAACTTCTGAAACTCGGTGCTGAGCATTCCTGTAACTGAGGTCCACAAGAGTGAATGAAATCAACTTCATTATTTAGACTGACTGAATGCATCTTTAGAGTTCTTTCTTAACTACATGTTTGGTTGATTTGGGAAAGGGTAACAAATTATCTGATTAAAATTAGCCAGTTTACAGCAGAGTTAGTGAGATAACAACTTGATTTAAAGAGTGGCCCAAGATTATTTTAAAGTTTAAAAATTGCAATATTTATTTATTTATTTAGCATCGATGAACTGAGTTATTTATATTGAAGCTAGTACAATAAAGGAACCAAATTCTGAAATGAAATTCCCACTCATAAAACTCATTTATTTTGTTTGTGTCTTTGTATATGTGTGTGTACACAGGTATGCCACTGCAAATTCATAAAATAAATTTTAATTTTATTGACCATTGTAGTTATCATTACTATGAATATCACTGTGTGAAGTTGATTCTGCTATAATTTCTGCCAGTTTTATAGGTTCTTATTAGTTTAAAAAGCTATAACATGCTATATTATTATCACACTAAAACATCAGTGTAGCATTATACATATGAACTGATTTCCAGTTTTTAATATCAATTGTTATAGAAATTACTTATTGGGAAATTAAAACGAGAAGAAATAAATATGTAGGTCACTAATGTAATTTTCTTTTGTGTTATCTTAATTGTAAGATAAAACTGGCCATTGTGGTTATGAGAAAATAATTGACTTTATTCAGTAATGTTTGCTCTTATCAGACAATTGGGTGTAGAAGACAAATTTTCTCAAGTAGGACTTGACATACTGACAGAGTTGGACAGGCCTGGGATACAAGTAGACCCAGATGTTAGATCCTTTGGTTAAAGTTAGCTTTAACTGTCAACTTGACACAGTCCAGTCTGAAAAGGGAGCCTCAATTGAGGGGTTGTCCAGATCAGACTGTTTGTGGGCACGTCTAGGGGGGACTGTGGGAGGGCAAAGCCTTTGTGGCCGGCAAGTAATGTTTCTCCATAGTTTCTACTTCAAGGTTCCTTAATAATAAGCTGTGAGATGGATCTCTAAGCCAAACCAAGCCTATTTTTCCTAAGTTGCTTTTGGTGAGTGTGTGTGATGACAGTAATGGAGATGAGACTAGAACAGTTGGGTACACAAGATGCCCAAACAAGCTCTCTGAACTTTTATAAATGATTTAATTGTTAAATAAATCTTAAATGTCACATGACAAATGAAATAGGGAAAAAAACCCAACCAGATGGACACATCTACACTTAATGAATATTTAGTAATCATATTATATAAAATAAATACAAATATAATTCATGTGATTATTGTTTTTATTTCCAAATATTGGAAGTGGGAAAATGGGCCTTCTTTGACATCGTGAGTTTGCTGTTACTAGCCATTATTGTAAAGGAGACAGTAAGAATTAAAACTATTTATTGAAAAGATATCAGTGATTTATATATCCATTGGAGGAAAGAACTTCAAAGATTGCTTCCCTAAACAATGTTGACAAAGTATGTTAAATATTTGGCTTAGAATAATTCTATGTTATATTACTAGGAAAATAAATATATATACATATTTTTGTTCCAAGAGTTTATGTTTTAGCATGTAACATTTCCCATGAATCTTCCAGGAGGAAATGAATTTTAGATGTTTTCCAAACTTTTCCTTTTAGCTTATTGCCTCTTGTTTACATACCACAGGATTAGTATACATCCACTTAAATTTAAATATGCATCCAAGAACACCAGAATAAGTGTTACCTCAAACATCTTCTTGCTTGCTATTATTTAAAAACAAATGTAAGCTCAAAGGTGGAACTATGAATTTTATAGAAGATAAAACAATAATGGTGGGTATTAATCAATAATGTCCCAAAAGTCCTGTGTCCTTATTAATACTCCCAAGACTTTTGGAATCTCAAAAATTTCAATTCATGAACAAGATCCACAGCCTTGTTGCTTTAAACAGGATAGAATATTTTGTTAACTTAAAATTTAAGGACTCATGTCAGTCCTTCACTGAAAGAAGTCATCAAACATGAAAATGTGCTTAAACCTCCCAGTTTGATTCCATTATTTCTGTTGTCTAGGATGGGGACGAAAGGGCAAGAGGGGGCAAGCTGCTTCTTTTAAGTGTGAAACTTGGAAATAGTACAGAATCCGCTTCTGTTTGTCTTTTCATCTCTGTGATAAATACCTAAGAGAAAGTGTTTAAAAGTAATATTCATATTGTGTGTTCGCTCAATGTGCCGGCAGTTTCAGTCTATTGCTTGAACCCGTGGTGAGGCAGAAGAAGGTCATCGTGGTGGTATATGTGGAGGCTACTCATCTTACAGCAGCCACAAGGAGGGCAGAGGGGAGAGAGGGGGAATCGGGAGAGACAGGGACAGGGATGGACAAAGGCAGAGATGCGACGGGGAGGGGAGATGGAGAGACAGAAAGGGAGAGGGGGATAGGATAGAAGGGGAAGATAAAGGGCCAGGGGGAAGAGAGACTGAATCTTTTTCTAGGCCCACTCCTAGTGACCTACATCCCTTTCTCTCCTAATAATGACATCATATTATGAGCCCATCAAAGGGTGAGCACAGGTCAAATCCTCGTTATCCATTCACTTCACCCAGATTCCACCTCTGAACAATTCCTCACTGGGAAACAAGCCTTGAGCATATGAGTCAGAATATACAAAGCCATGGTGCTCAGACTGGCATCATCTTAACCAAAATGGAGCCGGATAGTCACTACAACCGTGAGGAACAGTGGCTGGATTCCTCTGATCTTCTGCTCAAATACATGTTAAGAAGCTCCATTGCATAAAGGAGATTGGATGTTTGACAGTGACTTGCAGCCCTTGCTTGTAAATCACATAGCCAGTGTGAGTTTTTTTCTGGTAAGAATACTTTTGCTAGATTAAAACTGTATTTCTTCATTGCTCTTTAGCCTTCCCTTAAGCATGTAACACCCAGGAAAAAATATAGCAGAGAATAAAATGCTACTAATGAGAGAGAATAAGAGTGAGAAAGAGAGAGAGGGGCAGGCAGAAAAACATGGAACGATATGAATAAATGAAGAGATCCACAACACAGACTGCCTCATACATAAAACATCCTGTGAGTCCAAGCTGAGGATAGCATTGTGCATTTAAAGTGAGATGCCCTGGTCACTGGGAAATTAATATGTACCCAGTACAAAGTCATATGTGCTTCCACAAATGACTCAAAGAAACCTAAATTATTTCCTCTGTAGTGACTTTCAAATTTTACTTTTTTGTATAATGTAAGTTCTAAGTATAAAATTATTTCCTAGCTTTCTTTGTTTAAAATGTTTTGTCATTCCGTATTTCCCAGATTTCTTTTAAAGATTAATTGGTCACTTATGTATTTCACGTCTATTTTTGTTTAACTGATATAACTCCAGATTTACACATTTATAAATATATATTGGTCAAATAAGGTATGAATATGTTCTCTGCTTAGAACTGTCTTCAATACTGTGGAAGATACAAGGGAGAGGGAGCATTTGGCTGTTGCCACTCACATTGTAAAAGTGAAATGAAACCCCCCCCCCAAAAAAAAACCTTGAAAACAAAATCTGAATTATATAACTAACAGATGTGGTGCCCCCTGTTTACCAGGAACTGGCATTCATCTCAATCATCAAGAAATCATTTATTTGCTGTGGCTGGAGAGACTGCTCCTCAGTTAGGAATGCCTGCTGCTCATAGGGGCATCAGAGTTCTCTTCAAAATTGCCTGTGAGTCCAGCTCCAAGGTGTGCGATGCCCTTTAACCCCTATGAGCACAGTCACATGGGTGAGCACATGTGTACAGAGTCTCTCTCTCTCTCTCTCTCTCTCTCTCTCTCTCTCTCTCTCTCTCTCTCTCTCTCTCTCACACACACACACCATATAATAAATCTTAAAAACAAAAAAAATCCAGCCAGCCAGGGTAGAATAAGTCTTTAATCTCAGTGCTTGGAAGGCAGAAGCAGAAAGACCTTGACACCCGCCTTGTCTACAAGACAGGGAATTTCAGGCCAGCCAGCTAGACAGAGAGGCTTTGTCTTGAAAGAATAAATAATTAACTTAAAAGTCTTAAAAATAAATAGTTGGCTTTCTGTATTTGGAACTAGAGGTCTAATAATCTTGAATCTAGTCGTTATAACTTCAGCCCAGGATGCTGTATTGAGAAGTGGAGAGTATGTTGGAAATTATTCAAAGAGGATGTGTGTGTTTTAAAAAGACTCGTGGATATTTTCTGTTAATTTGATACTTAGACCTAATGACCCACAATATATTCAGAAGGAACAGAAGAGTCGTCCCTCCTTTTCTCTTAAATAAAAGATAGTTGCTGTGTTCCAAAGGGCATTGCTTTATGAACCTTTATGAAGTAATTTTATAAAATATTTCTTTTCATACTTTGGAAATACCCCAAAACCAGAGCTTGTGGAAATTTGAGTTGGGGAAAGATGGTGCCACACCTGAAAAGCATCAACAGCCCATCTCCTGCCAGCATCCCTCACACTGTCTCTTGAGAGCCTCATTGTTTGGCTTCCTTGAGGAAGTTGTACAGGAAGCCACTGTCCCCAGATTCTGCCAGCTTACAGTAACTCAGTAGGTCACTGTTCAGTCTCTCAGACCTCATTCTCCTCTTTAACTTTACCAACTCACTAGACCTTCAAATCCAATCTATCCCATACCAACCTACTACCACCCCACTAACCAAAGTTCCCAGTTGTCCTCCTGTGTCCCACTTTTGTTAGTGATGTCTTATTCTCTCTTTTCAGGTGTGAACCTTCTGAATCTTTTCAGCTTTTCTATAGTATGGGTGCCATGTTGTCAGCTGACTTGTATCATCTTACATTCACTTCCACAGTGGCTTTCCTTGTACTCGGGGCCTTCATCCCACTCCACGATGCTTGGTGCTTTCATTTATTTATTTATTGTTTGTTTGTCTGTTTGTTTGTTTTGTTGTTGTTGTTGTTGCTTTTCAAGACAGGGTTTCTCTGTATAGCCCTGGCTGTCCTGGAACTCACTTTGTAGACCAGGCTGGCCTCGAACTCAGAAATCTGCCTGCCTCTGTCTCCCGAGTGCTGGGATTAAAGGTGTGCGCCACCATGCCCGACCACATTTTTTTTTTTTAAATATAAAGTATGATCTGACCTTTTCTGGTAAGCTGTGGTTCTATGTAAGTTGCAAGTACTGTCTGTCAACAAATACATGCCTTCATTCACAGCTTTCCCAATACAATATTCTCTATCACATGTTGTGAAAGGTTAGAGAAATAGCTATCCTTTCTGTTCCACTAATCTCTTATTTGAGATTATCTTTAAAAATGTATTTTGATACAGTACATTTATTTTCCTCTATTCTGAATCATAATCCCTATGGCACAAAGTGTCATTAAGCATTTTTAACTGATAATATAGCTTTAAAACTTAATAAAATAAAGTTGCAATTTCTTGAAGGTGAATTATCAAGTATTAGTTATATCTGTAATCCTTGGAAAGGTTTCACAACATCTATATAATTGAAGTATAATACATGTTTGATGAACAAATGAATTGAAGAATTTACTATCATTGTTCTTAGACCCTAGATGTAAAGAATGGACGAATGACTTGCCAGTTACTTTATGTACATTATTAATTTGTTACTAGGATGTGCTTCTTCACTATTTGAAGATAGTAAAATGTTATAGCATTTTGCATGTAATGAACTCTTTCTATAGCGTTTTGATGAAAATGGCCAGTAAACCTTCTATTATGCAAGAATCTGGCCCTCCTGAACCCTTGATACGCAAAAGTGAGCATTCAGACAAAATCCCTGTATGGATGAAAGCGGTCGCAAAGTTCAACACCTAGATGAGTAGCTCTTGGGAAACTATGGCTAAGAGGAGAAAAAGACTCAATTTTCTCAAGGATGTGCCTCTTGCCAGGCTACCCATACTTCAGAAAATGATTCGGTTCTTGATCCATATGCATACCGAGAAGCATTGGGCGAACCCAGTGCATTGAAGAAACAAACACATTTTTAGGTAGCTATATTGTTGAGGTAGCATGGGCGAAGTGCTCTTGTCAATTATTAAGACCTGAAGAAGTACAACATCGATTTGCATGCTAATATGGACAGGGGAAATCTCATTAGGCCCTGTCTATAGATAGAGGACTACAGGCAACTAAAGAATGTTGGGAACAGGGTAGTCTTCCTCAGGGTTGAGGACCCCTAATTGGTTATCTAGTCAAACCTGAGATCATGTACATACAAATCACAGTAAATGTGCATGTTACACACACACACACACACACACACACACACACACACACACACACGCTGATTTAAAAATTAAGAGCCCAAACACATGAAATTTTGAGAGAATACTGTGGAATGAGGGATAGGGCAGCAGTTGGAGGAGAGGAAATGAGGAGTGGATTAAATCAAAGCATATTTTGTATATTACAAAAGCCCTAAACAATAAAGAAATGAAAAATAACAAAGCTGTATCAAATTGTAGGTATAAAAACAAAACAAAACAGAACAACATCAACAACAAAAACAAGATTACCTGCATAGCTTCACGTTACTGCATATCTAATGAGCATAATTTTAAAACTTCTATGCATGTGAGGTTGTGCACACATGGGCATGAACATGGATCTGGGACTGTCAAAGCTGGCTTCAGGTTCATTGTTTTGGGATCTTGACTATCCACCTTAACTCCAGGTGTTTGTTGGGTCTGTAGTCTCATAAAACCAAATCTGTGCAAATTGTGTTCCATTATCACTCAACTGATTTGCAGGAGTACATTTTCTCATGGATGTAGATATAAATGTAATCTTAGCCCTTAGAGGCTCCTAGCAGTTTTCTGTAGTAGCAGATGGTGTCTTCACACCTGGCAAGGAAGGAAGAGGGTTCTTGAACCAGATTGTTAGCTCATAGACTCATGCAGTGACATCTCTATACTTTTGCCCTCTTCCATTAGTTAAAAATAAACCACAGCTTCTCTTAATCATCTTAAAAGGGGGGAGGGGTAGACAGGGCTATGAACACCAGGGGACATGTATCTTAACAGAATCTAAAGACTTACTGCGACATGATTTGACCCATGAGGGAATCTGTGCATGCGTATGCTGCCCTACTGGTCTGCCAGGATTAAAAGTCTCTGAACCCTCTCTACATTGCACTAAATTCCACGTCTGAACTCTCACTGGCATGTGCACACACAAAAGGACTTGCAGGAACGAGAGGGAAAAGGAAACCTATCTTTACTTGTTTACTATTTCAGTGACCAAAATCACTAATGAGCCCATACTCAGCTCACTGGAGAGGAACTGCAGGGATGGAGAATGCTATGAGCATGCAAACTCTGGGAGGTCAATGTTACAACTCTTTGTTTATTTTCTTGAAAATGCAAATACTTAGAGGTTGGGTGATATGCCAGCATTGAAATTGTCTGGGTTGTTCCCTGGAGATGCTGATCCCCAAGAAAGCAAAGTTAGTAGATGCCTATGCTGAAATTCATTCAATCAGCCAGAGCTTAGTCACATAAACCTCCATACAAAGAAACAGGTTTGGGAATATTTTTTTTAATAGACGATTCGAAATTGGTCTAGCTGAATAAGAAGTGTGATAATATAAGCACATTTTACTTACTCTTGAACATGAAGAAAAGGTGAAAAATATTCTCTAGCACTATTTTAAATGACATTTCTATGCTTGTACTAGCTATCAATCTATTTATAGACAATGAAAGTAAATGCTGTACTTCCTAAGAGTTAGATAAAACTCTACAAAGGATGATTATGGAACGAATAAGAAGTTAAAACTAACAGCCACAAAGATATGAAACACCATGAAATAAACATTGGCCAATGTCTTCAAACTTCTCTTGTCTTGTCTTGTCTTGTCTTGTCTTGTCTTGCCTCCTTGCCTTGCCTTGCCTTGCCTTTCTTTTCTTCTCTCTCTCTCTCTCTCTCTCTCTCTCTCTCTCTCTCTCTCTCTCTCTCTCTCTCTTTCTGTTTTTGGTGTCTACCTCATCATCTATTTATTTATTCATTTTTACAGTGATACCTTTTAGTATATACTACATCCAAGATATTATCCTGGACTTAGGAGAATTGAGGTAAAAATTGGGTCTTAATGTTATTGTTTGTCAGAATAAGCAAAATTTTATGTGTATGTATGTGTGTGTCTATATCTATATCTATATCTATATCTATATCATCTATCTATATCTATCTATCTATCTATCTATCTATCTATCTATCTATCTATCTATGACTTTGGTAGTGTAAGAACATGGCAATATGAGCCAATGTGAACAAATCCACAGGAAACAGTGCCTCCTGCATCTACATCATCACAGGCAACCTCAGTGATATTTAACAACAGGAAGCTGTTCAGTAAAAAAAAATCTTCTCCAAGCTACTAATTTCTGATTTTGAAGCAATTGCATTTTCTCTATATTTTGATTCTTTCAAGTTTCTTTTACATTCTGGATTTGAAGTTTGTGGTAAACCAGAGCTTCAGGCAAGAATGAAGTCATATTTAACCAATTTTCTTTGGTACTCCGAGTCTCCTGGGCTCTCAGATATCAAGTACTAATGCTGTGCAGAACTTCATTCCAAATGGGCATATGCATCTGCAATTGTCAACATAATTTTATAATAAAATTTTTATTTTATTATACAAATAAAAAAATTTTTTTAAAATTTTATCCTGTTGAGGAAGTTTTGTGTTGGCCTTAAAAAATTCTGGAAATAAAAGGAAAACGTCTCCAAAGTTTTCATTCATCTATCTTAATTGATGGTTAACAATTAATAAAACATATAAACATGCTTTATCGATATCATCTGCAGGTGGAATTATCCCACCATTTATCTTTTAGTAACAATGCATCCTTTAAAACCTTTAAGAAATTATTTTCGGGGACTAGGCAGTTGG
>NC_034598.1:53209461-53235686 GCF_900095145.1 Mus pahari | reverse complement strand
CGGATGGTTATGAGCCACCATGTGGTTGCTGGGATTTGAACTCTGGACCTTCAGAAGAGCAGTCAGGTGCTCTTACCCACTGAGCCATCTCACCAGCCCAGCACTTGCTATTCTTGTGTTGGAATCATGTTACATAGCTGACAATCAGCTCCAGGGATCCAGTGCCCTCTTCTGGCCACCATGGGCATGTGCACTCACAAGCATTTACCCATGCACAGACCCACATAACTGTAACTTCAAAATTTTAAGAAGAAATTGTCACTTGAAAAAGTATTCAAAAACATTTCCCTATAAGTCTCTGCCTTTGTTGTTTTATATTTTATTTGACTTTCAGTCTTAGCTCATATTGAAACTCAATCATGCATAACTCTGATTACCTAAAAATGTGACTGACAGTTTCAAGCCACTCCATAAGTAGATTGTGAAACTCAAAAGCCTAGGACTACTCCATGTTAACTAAAATCTCTCCAGCAAGCAAATCACTTGGAAACCGAGTTTGGATATTTTTGTAGTGTTAGGGGAATGAACCCAGGCTCCATGCCTATTGAGTAAGTTTTCTACCATGGACCTATACACTCAGCTGCCTATAACTTACCTTTCTTTATTTTTTTTAACCTGTTTTTCAATGTGTTTTTAGGCAGGGCAGAAAAATTATTTAATTAGTATTTTTCCTCTGAATTAAGACCCCATGTACTCAATTATACATTGTTAATGTTATTTGGAGAAGTGCTGCGGAAATTTTAAGTGTAGTGGATAAATATATCCTTAGAGTTCCTCTTTGCAAATTTATGTTAATGTGAGTCAGGAGCAGTTTTCTAGAAGCATTTAACACTTTTCCAGGTTCTCTGTAACCCGTGCACCTCTTTGTCTCTTTTCTCTCCTTGTCTCCTGCCTCCTACCTTCTTCTTCCATTCCTTCCTTTCAAGTTTTACTTTCCAAATCAATTTATTAAAGGATAACACTATTCTCTCTAAAGGTGAAAATGCCAACCTACATTATAGAAGGCAGTATCATCTAGCTGTAGGCATGTCTTGACTTTCTTTGACATTTCTAACAACTTCCTGGATTGCCAATAAAAAGAGATGGCATGTAATAAGGTGGAACATTTTTTTAATTGTTTTATTTATTTACATTCCAGATGTTGCCCCTTCCCAGTCCCCCCCCCCCAGTTCTTCATCCCATTTTCCCTCCCCTTTGCCTCCTTTACTTCCCTGCCCAACCCCCCCTTCCCTGGGACATCAAGTCCCTTGAGAGACTAGGTACATCTTCTCCCACTAACACCAGACAATGCAGTCCTCTGCTATATACATGAGGGAGGGAGGGTTGGACAAGTCTGTGTATGCTGCCTGGTTGGTGGCTCAGTCACTGGGGGCTCCCAGGGGTTTGGGATGGTTGAGACTACTGGTCTTCTTTTGGGGTCACTATCCCCTTCAGGTCCTTCAATCCTTCTCCTAATTCCCCCATAGGGGTCTCCAACTTTAGTCCAATCTGTATCTATTTCAGTCAGCTTGTAAGGTCTCTCAGAAGACAGACGTACTAGGCTCCTGTCTATAAGCACAGCTTAGCATCAATAAGGTAGAGCGTTTTCAAGGCACTCTGCCTGTAGTGCCAATGCTTAATCATCTCTGAGAAGACATGGGCATCTTACCTTGTAACTATAAAAGGTAAGTTAGCAGGGATGTTCATTTCACATATAGTCCTGGAGTTCACGGTGCAACAAGATGTTCCAAAGCCCCATTTAATTCCTTGTGTGGGTGTGGTTTTGTTCATAGCCTTATTGACCCTGTATGAAATAAGTCTTAGGAAATAAAAGAAAAGTAACTATTGGGTAAATGAGTTCATAATGTGTACCGGTAATAAAAAGTGACTCCTCTCACCAACTGCATGGAGAAGGTACAGCCATTCTCTTATAGGTTTGTTTATATGTTCACCTATTGACTGCATAATGTTGCATAATGGCTCCAAAAGAAAATTGACAATTTTCTTATATCTATTGCTGTCAAATAATGTTAGTATTTGATTTACTAGTGTTACTAGCATTACTAGTGTTAGACTTAGGCCATCAAATCCCATTCCTTCATTTCATGGTGGAGTTCGGAGAGAAAAGCACGGACGGACTAGCATCCATTCCACTTTAGACATCATTCCCACTTGGTTTTCAGATTCAGTTATCCACAAACATCAGATACTCATTGAGTGCCTTATTTAGGAGAACTGAAACATGAGGTGGAGTAAGGAAGTGTAATTATTTATTTTCCTTTCTTGAGTTTCCATTCCTTATTCCCAGAATCCACGGCTCCCTCACCTTTTCCTTTTGTTTTTCTCACTGTAACAGACATTAAGTGCTTCGAGTTTCTAAAGATAAAGACATGGATGGGTGCTCCAGCTTCCTCTCCTGTTGCCATGTCAAACATCATGGCAAACTGGGGGACATTTTTCAGCTTGCAGGTTATAGTCCATCTTCAAGTAAGGCCTAAGCTGGAACCCAAGGCAAGAACTTGAAGCAGGAGCCATGGAAGGATACTGTTTATTGGCTTGCTCCCATCATCAACTTGAGTTACATTTTTTTTAAATGCCGCCAAGGCCCACCTACCTAGTGATGGTACTGCCCACAGTGGGCTGAGCTACCCTTGCCCCCACATCAATAAGCAATCAAGAAAGTGTTCTACAGACATGGCCACAGACCAATCTGATGGAAGCAGTTCTTCAATTGGGGTTCTGTCTTCCAAGGTGTGTCACCAGTCAAGATTTGTTGTCACAGTGGAGTACACATACTATCACTACTTATAGTTAAGAGAACATTAACAAGGGAATAGACTCAGATCACTTAGTTAACCTCAACTTATATTTTCACATGTTTGGATATGTTAAGACAGGCTTAATGTTGGGATATGACATGATATTATGAGTTTCTGGCATCCACTAACCACATCTGTTCTACCATTTTATAAACATCTGTGCCACTGAACAGGAAGTATACACTGTCACCAAACTGTCACTCATCTAAGTAAATGAAATTCTGGATACTATAAGAGGTGTGGGTAGCTAATGGGGTAGAAGAAACTAATGGAAAAGGAGTTTTTGTTGAGAATTCAATAATGACTATTAATAATTGCACAGACATCAAAGTTTTCATGTGTCTTATGTAAGGTAGCACTTTTCTTTATAGAATCCATTAAACTTTTAATAAAATTCAGAGACTGAATGAAATATTATTTTTCTACACAGTTATATCTACATGAAGTAGAATAACAGAGAAAAGATCAATTATTAGATATTGGTTTGCTGTTCATTTAGTGAGTCTTAAAGTTTACTTAAAGGGAGTCTCGTGCTGCCTATTTGGCAAGTATGACTTCACTTGCTACCCGGATCAGAATGACCTGGAGGAATGGCTGAAGCAATGAGACTCTGTGCCTGCTGACTGCCACGTCCTCTTCTGTAGAATCTTGCTTACTTGCCCCCTGCCCCTCCCCACCCCAGATTGTGGTTGTAGAGCATAGAATGAGAGTACAAGCTAAACTCGGGATTGAAGACATTCAGGAGATATCCCGGGCTCCATACACTCTCTCCTCCATCCTTACTGGTGTCGGAGTGCTTATTCCAGAAAGACTCTCACAATACTTCTGGAGGCCCCAGCAAGATCTCCTTCACCGTGACCCCAGTTAGTCCAGAGAGATTGCTGCTCCAGGGCTTCTCCCCCAACTGAAGGTCTCTGGAATGGGAAACATATTACATGATGGGATTCCAGTGGCCGAGGGGACTAAGAGACCCAGAACCAGAGTCTCTGTGTGGGAGATGAGTCTAGGCTGGGCGTTTAGACTGAGTAATGACCCCAAGGGAGAGCCTATGCCGAGTGCTACTCTGCAAGAAAGTGCATATGAGGTTTCAATTGAACTCCTGGTCTCTAAGAAAAGCCTTGGGAGGATTCCAAGGTAGTTGTCTTAGTGTCTGGAAAGACAGACTGGGAATTTAAAAATGGGAATGTATATCTTTGGAGTAAATGATGAAGGAATACATGAATGCTTGTCATGGTCCCACAGCTTTGTGGCTACAGGGTCTGATTGGCCCCACCCTGAACTTCCACTGAGGTTGTTTCACCTGGATGAGCATTCCTTTCCAATAATAGGAGGTAACCATGGATGGGGATATAGCTGTAACCCTAAGGTAAGACCTCTTAATTGGTCAAAGACAGCCACGGTGGCAGGAGCCTTCTTAAGGGGGAGGCTGATCTTTCCCAGCCTATGCTATGTACCAGTTGGATTAGGGGACTTTTCCTATCACAGGGTCTCAACACTCCCAATGTGGGAATCCCTATAGTTCTACAAACCATGATTGATAATTCTAAAAGAGGATTTGCGACTAATATTGGAATAAAGATGAAGCCCTCCAAATGAAAGAAGACTCTCTGCGGAGCTGACTGGCTTTCCTTTCACGTCACCTGGTATTTGAAGAAACTCTTGATTTGACTGTAATCATCAGAGTCTGAGAGCTCGGTCGTGGGACCACCTGGCCACTCAGATCAGCTTGCATGTATTGATTCATGGTGTCAGTAGGTCCAAGACTCTCCAAGGTGGCTTTGCTCCCTGAGCTTTCCCAGTCCCAGATCTGATTAGCTATAAAGACTGAATGGAGCCTGAAGACAACAGTCGTACAGCCACATTAGCTTCCTCAGAGGATGAAGTTTTCCCATGATGCTGCCTCCCTTCCAGCTCTGAGGCTGTCCCAGGGCTCCCTTCTTCTGCCCGTTCAGTGGCATCCACCATAAAGCAGTGCTCACTGACCTCACCCAGCTGGCACAGCTCTGCCAGACTCTGGTCTGCTCTGTTTCAGAGCTGAGCCCATTCCAGTGTGTCAACTAAGGAAATACCGGGCTGTGCTCTCAGTGACGAAGATGGCAGCTATATTTCCCCATCACACACTTGCCTGAAGAGGAAGGAGAACTCCGCCATGATTGTGGGGAAATTATAAAAGAGGGTTTTTGTTTTTTGTTTTTTGTTTTTTTCACGGCTGGCCTTAAAGGACAGTCAGCTCCCCAATTACTGATGGGAGCTGAAGCATCCGACAGGGGAAATTGCCTCTCACCTCAAGAAACTCAAAGCAGCAATATATTGATAAAGGAAACTGCTTACCTCAGGGGGCAAAGAAATTAAAACATAGATCAAGTCCTCTAGTTCCTAGGAGCTGTTTGTCCCCTGGATATGGCCATGGTGCACTGTCAGACTTGCTCAGAGTTAAGGCCAAGAGAGTTGGGTAAACAGCCAGCAGATCTACCAGCAGAACAGGCTAGACTCTGTGAAGACACAGCCCCAGAGTGCCCTCCATTAAGTCTCACAAGGCATATTTACAGTCCCAGTGCTCTCCTCATAGAAGCCAGAAGAACGAAGGTAAGCATCTGGTAAAATGGCTTCTGAAAAATCAGGAGGGCTGGCTGAACGCCACGGATAGGAAAATTATAATGCAGGGGTGACCACTCCCAGCCCTGTCTGGCAAGCTTGTGAAACAACCCATCTGAAAAAAACCCTGCCCTACCAGAACGGTGGCAATGATATTTGGTGTTGTCCCAAGGTTGCCAAGATTGGCTCAACAAATCTCACAAAGCCTGTCTGCAGCATGCTCAGAACAATCTCAAGCAAGGACCTCAGGCCTCCACGTTGACACAGGAAACAGGAGTCCTACACCTTGAATATCTGGAAGTGGACTTGACTTACATTCACCCTTAGCAGAGGGTATCGGTACTAACTGGTTATGGTGTCCACCTTTTCAAGATGTGCAGCTTTTCCTGCCGGGACAGAAAATTACCTTGGAACTTGTGTACATAGTACTATCTTCAAACGTCAGATGGATTGAGAGAATGGACAGAAGTTTTACAATGATGCTGAAAAACAGGTTTCGCTTGGCCAGAAATTCTGCCCCTGGTGCTGCCTAGGGTTGTTCACCCTGTAAATCGTAGTTACTCTCCTTTTGAGATCCTGTTTGGCAGCCATCCCCAACGTTCCCAAAGGATTCAGGGCACATCCAGGGGTTCTTGAAAGACTAGTCTTACACTGCCCAAAAATTGCCCACTCCCTTAGTTCTTAAAGTTGCAGGTGTCAAGTAATATACCAGACTGCCAAGGTTACAGTGAACAAGCCAGCAAGGGACCTCCAGAACCCACCCAGATCAGCCTCTAAAACTGACCAGCTCAGTGCACGTCTACTTTGATTCCTGACATCCTCCTTGATCCAGTGGACACACTTCTTTGGCTTTCTCACTCACCCTGTCTGATCCTGTCACATAATTTAGTCAGGAGGGCAGCCTTGTTCCAGAACAACTCCAATTCCTAGACACCAATGGAGATAACTAACCACCCCAAGATGGGTTCTGCCTTATTTCCTTCAGTTGTTGTGTCTACTGAGGAACAGGCCAGCCATGGACCATCCTTCAGACATCATCATGTAGAGATGGAGCTGCCCACTCCAGGAAAACAGGCTGTGATCCCTTGTAGAGATGGACCAGCTATTAACTTCTTGTAACAAAAGAACAATTGTGGGTTGTAGGGGAGCACATTCATCTTATCTTAAATAATGGTTGTGCCTGGATTTTGCCATGTAATGGGCCTGGATGACAGTTCTCACAGCAGGACCAAGAGTTAAGGCCATAATGGGCCTTTGGTTAAGATATGGGAACCAACCATTAAAAAAAATCGTTAATCTGGAAAGGATATGTCTTAAAATTCTGGATTTAATAAATGTCAGTATGAGCTCCTTTGTCTAGATCAGGATTGTGAAATATGCTAACAGCCAAGCCAGGCTACCTATTCTGGTGTAGGAATGACTAACCAACATTTAACAATCCAACAGAAACATATTTAATTGGGCCACTACCTCAGGTCATAGGAAAGACCCGATATGTGGGAAAAAAGGCGGGGGGGGGGCAAAGGAAGAAAAGAACTCTATCAGTCTCATTAAAAGAGCTATAGTTCCCAGTTATACATATTGTGCCTGTCCCAAGGATGTTGGCATCTGCTACCCAGTAACCATTGCTACTGATATCCTTGGCCCCTGACTCTGATGTGCTCCAAGGAAGTGAGGGGCAGCAATACTCCCATTCTTTAGATTCACAGAATAAGAGACTCCCGTAGCTTTCAGTCCTGCTAGACCACTGATAATATCATTGCAATAGGTATCCAACAAGTTCAACATTATTAGCTCTCTACTCAGAGCAAGAAAAACTTAATTATTATTTAGGTAAACATCACCTTCCACGTGAAACAGATTCTTTGACAGCAAGGATCCTTCAAAATCCTAGAGAATCAGATTCAATTAGCGTTAAAGAGAGACATATGTGTGGCTTTAAATGAAGAATAATGCTTTCATGCTAAACAATTAGGAATAATATGAGAAAAATGTTCAAACATTTTAACATTTTAAAAATATTGAAAGGATTAATGCTAAAGGTTCAAATGAGAGCCAGTGGAACGCATTGCAGTAAAACAAGGTAGAAAGGAGATATTATTAGATATTGATTTATTTAGTGATTTATTTACAGTACTACTAGTACTGCCTACTAGCCAAGTGTGGCTTTACTTGCTACTTGGATAAATAGTGGGAATGACGCATCATTGCCCTTTATAACCTGCTGACCACCACAAAAGTTTCTATAGAATCTCATGTACTTGCCTGCCCCAGCTTGCAGTTTTAGAGCATAAAATGAGAATACAAACTGTACCCGATATCGAAGCCTTTCAGGAGTATCCTGGCTTCGGTTCACAGGTGACATTTCCTGTCTTCTATTCTCACTAATGCCTGGATGCTTACTCCAGAAGTATCCCCACGGTGTAAGGGTTTTCAAAGCAAAAGTGCACATTGATTTTGGAGCTAAAACATTTAGGGTGAGCTTCTGGTGTTAAACAGATGTTGATACATTGAGAAATTTAATAAAACGGCACGAGGATGAGCACTAGAAAATGCCTCTGGGACGCTCATCAGAATTTTAGCATCAGTCCGTGTACCGGAGGGCAGAAGCTGTGCTGAGCGACAGTCACGCTGTAATAGGTAATAAACGGGTGTTTCTGACAACTGAATAGTTAGCAAATTAGGCATCTGGAGGAAGTGAGATTTTTGGATTCTTCATTGCATAATTCACCCTCGAACATCTGCCAGAGGAAAAAGGAGCAACAATGATGTTGAATCTGAGGATTTGAGACAATAAACAGGAGTGACACTAGAACAAGTTTCTGAATTCAGTCATCCAGAGTGCATTCCACATAATACTAGTTCTGAAATTATCCGCAATCTTTAATTTGCATGAGATGCATTCTAAGGATAAAGAAGCCAGCTGATTGTAAAGGAAGACTCTATACCATACCTATGGAATATTTTACAAGCATAGGAAGTCCAGTGAGGGGTTGGGGATTTAGCTCAGTGGTAGAGCACTTGCCTAGCAAGCACAAGGACCTGGGTTTGGTCCTCAACTCTGGAAAGAAAGAAAGAAAGAAAAAGACAAAATAACAAAAAAACAAAAAACAAAAACAAACAAACAAAAAATAACTCCAAGGTAACTGGAAGTCCAATGAATGTCTTGGAGTTGATGGTACCAAGTAGGCTAAGAGGTGTTAAATTATATATGAAACAGTTTTGAGTAGTAACTAGTTCATGTCAAAGCATTGGGCTTTATAAATAGATACCTTTATCAGTTTTTCATTGGTGGCATATCTTTCTGGAAGTAGAAACCACTTCTTATGGTGCTGCACCAGCCTTCCTCTCCCTGTTCTGTTTTTCACAAGTATAAACACTCACAGCCATCCACCGTTAGGTTGTAGACCCCCACGCCACTTGGGGAGGCAAAACAGAGAGATTGACTATGCTTTCACCCCACTCTGTGGAGGAAGGGGGCTGGGAAAATGCAGTCTTAGGTGTAGGAAAGTGGGAGCTGGTCTGCGGGTTCCCTGGGCCTGCGATGAGGCCAGGGCCATGGGGTTCTTAGGCTCTTTGACATCCAGGCACTACTGGAAATACCGTAAAAGCAGAGAATGGAGTGGGGCATGTAGACTGGGGCCAGGCAGGGGTAAGGAGGGAGAAGGGGAGCTAGTCCCATGGGAAGAGTCCTTGGCTTGGTCTTGGTAGGCTTGGTGGAGGTTGTGGCTGCGAGTGCAGGGAGGTCTTCTACAGGAGACTAGGCTGTGGCTCTGTAGGTGAAGGCCTTCTCCGTGGCTCCCCAAGGTATAAAAAGAGGAAGCAGGATATCATGGGATGAGGGGGTGGGCTGGTGGAGGGGGTAACCGGGAAGTGGGATATTGTGTGAGACGTAAACAAATAGAATGATTAATAAAACTTTAAAAACAAGAACAACTATAAAAAGGAGGCAGTGCATGGTTCTGAACAGTTTATTGTCATGGTGGAAAATGGATGTATAAAACCATACCTCACTTCTCAGGGTGGGCCTTTTGCAGGGAGGAATGTCGAGGAAGGGGAGTTTATTGGCTATGTCATCTGGACCTCTAGGAACCTCATTAGCATGGAGAACTCTGTTTTGACCCTATATGATTACAGGTCACATCTCTTTTATGTGAAAAGCATGGCATGCATTCCAAGTCAGGAGTCTGGCAGGGAGATGAGTCACCTAAGCCTCAGGTGTGTGTCCACCAAATATCTGGGTCTCAACCTGCTCTACCTTACCAACCTTCCTGGCATGGTTTTACCTCCCACAACCCACCATGTGTTTCCAGTAAGGAATGTGACGATCCATCTTACCAGTCATGGTGGCAAGAGGGGATCTAGGCTGGAAGGCAAGACCTAATGAGGTTATGTGCAGCAATGAAAGCAGCAGGATCTACATCCCATTCCTAATGCAAACTTAACTTTTGTGTCAAGTTACACAAGTTGTGTTCACTACGCCTATCTTTTCCTTGGTTAAACAAGAGTATAACTGGGAGAAATTGAAAAAGAATAAAGACTGAGTATGGCATATAACAAAGTTGGCACATGATAATATTATAGTGTCCTTGTCACCCAGTTATTCTTGCTGTATGGTTGTGTTAAATAGAAGTTCTGGGTGCTGGGTATAGAACGGACCTTATTGATTACTTAATTTAAAAATTGCTATGTGTTCCATGGGGCCTTGTTACTTAGAAATAGAAGAAGGGCTACTCTAAGGGAATCATATGGCAAGTATATAATCCGTGAATGGTGCTTCTTTCAAAGGCTTTGCTCTCTCTCTCTTTCTCTCAGGTCTATAATAGCATTAAGGGAAAATTCTTATTACATACACAAATTTGAAATCTACTAATTTGATCCATAACAGTGCCACAATGAAAAGCCATTGGCCATTAGAAGTTATGTCACTTAATGAAATGAATAATTGCTTTGGCATTTTAATACAACAAATAGACTACTCACATGTAAATATAATAAACACAGACTATATGTATATGTATATATGTGTATATGTATATGTGTATGTGTATGTATATATGTATATGTACATATATAGTACTTATATAATATGTGTTTAGTATACATATAGTCTGTTTAATATATTATATTATGTATTATATATACACACATATATGTGTATATATATGTAAACAGTCTATAGTCTGTGTTTAGTATGTATATTATATTGTTAATTGTATATACATATATACACATATACATAATGTACATATATAAATACATGTATATATAATATATAACACAACAGACATTTAACATACAACATATGACATACAATATATGACATATATACACATATATGTTTATATATATATATATATATATATATATATATATATATACACACATTCTGTGTTTAATACACACACATACACATACACACAACATACATACATCAGTAGTGATATGAGTAAAATTTAGGTCATAGATCAGATGGATTATGTCTGACAAGGAAACACAGATGTGGTAGAATAAGTTGGCAGAATGAGCTGAAATTTTAATGAAGAGGAGGAAGTTAAGGCTTTAGTAAAATGATGTGAGTTGATTGTCTGGAATCCTCAGTTGAGGAAGACCTGGTCTCCACTCTAATGAGAAGGGCAGGTGCCGGCCGCTGAAGTATGAGCGATAGTGGCCGAGCTGACTCTGGACACCTAGGAGACTGTGTTAGCTGCTGGCAGCCTTGGGTATGGCTGCAGGGTGGCAGAGGCAGGGAATAGAAGCTGAGACTCCCCAGAGCCATCACTGTGATTGAACATCTCTGAGAATGAAGTTCTGAGCATTGGGGGAGAGCCTGAGGGAAGCTAGAGGTTGGCAGAGGAGACTGCAAACTGTGTCAATACGTCATTTGGAGGTGGCTGATTTAAGTTTATTTTAGCCATTTTTATATGTCACCGGTATTGCTTTTTGCTCAAATTCTCTCCCTGTAGCCTTTCTTTATGGCGGTTTTGTGGTGCACTAATCTACATCAGAACTGGAAAGAGTTATAGTTTCAGTCTTTAAGGACCCCGGGCGTACCTAGTTGCCACTTAACACGGAAAACATCTTTAATGCATTAGTTTAAAGATGACCTCTACAGTAGAAAAATAAATAAAAAGCTCTCCCTGGTAGGAAACATATTGCAAAGTGATAGGAAGTCTATGTTTAAGGTTTCTGTTAAGTCAAAATATCCTAGTAGGAATGTCTTATATATTCTTTGTCTGTACAGCACATTTGGGTACACTAGCCTCTTAAGATGCTATCCTAATATGTCTATTATTATCATTGCTACTACTACTACTACTACTATTACATGAAACACACAGGTAGGATAGAAAAATACGTTTAATTCCATTTAAAACTTGACAAATTACAGCCTAGAAGTTTAGTGAGATTTAACAAGCTTTTTTCTAAGCATAAGTCCATGTTTCACTGGCTAGGCCGAGATGTCTTTCCACAGTATGTCAATGAGCTGTCTGCCCCATCATGCTGCTTTCCCGAGTTGCCATCTTGACTTCATGTTTCTACACGGTCTCTTGAAACAGACTGTCAGCTCTTGTGGAAAGAAGAAGTAGGGAAACCATTGTTTCTTTTGCTCTCCCCAATCTGGTAGATAATAAATACTTAACTAGTTGGTTATAAATTTTCAAAGGCATACACAGTATGATATGTATTATCTTAACAGCCGTGTCGGTGATAGACCTTGTGCATACAACAACAGATGTGCAGTGTGTTTCCTTTTTCGGAGTGTTTGGCGACACGGGAAGATAAATCTAAGAAAAAGTATGACTACTTCCTTGTTGTTTAGTTTCAGCTTAATCACCTCACCCATGAAGCCTCTTAGACTCTCACTATAAGGATGTTGCCCCTCTCTAAACACATACCTGCTACTCTGAAGAATCCCCAACTGGTCTTTAAACCAACTGTGACACAACTATATCTTTAAAAATGTTCATGGTAACACTTTCCTTCTTGTGTAGTTTATTATTATTATTAATCCTCTTGGTATGTGGTCTGCCTCTTTCATGAGAATGAATCTGTATGAGGAATTGCTCACTTTGCTACCTGCTGTCTTCCCAGATCTCAAAAGATAGGTATATCATAAATATTTAGTGCATGAAGGAATAAGTTTTCTTGCCTTGTAAGATTGACCTGCCATATAGATACTGAATACTCCAATTTTTATCTCTTAAGTTTGTAGTACAAATCTCACCCCAATTTTAAGCCTGAGATAGATACATTTCACCATTTACATTTTGTCCTTCTTGGATGCGTGATAAGTATTGGAAATAACCCGGCTCCTCTCTTCTTCTCTTGCATATATATATATATATATATATATATATATATATATATATATATATATATATGCAAGGCTGCAAGAGAGAAGAAGAGAGGAATATATATATATATATATATATGTGTGTGTGTGTATAGTATATATGTATATATATATCATATATATATCATATATATGATATATATATATATATAATATATATTTAAATTTTCAAGTTTAACACATTTTGTCATGATTTGAGTACTTCAAGTCAAAGCTCAGAAATCTAACAGGAAAATAAAAGAGCGTCAAGAGAAGGCCCAAGAGCCAGAGACCCACATTCAGGAGTCTCGTAAAAGCAATAAACTCAAAGAGCGATGGTCTATATGTAGAAGACCTGGTGGAGACCCCTGTATGTGTAGGCCCTGTATACTTGCTGCTCTGCTCTCTGTGAGCTGGTATGAGCTTTGCTCAGTTGTCTCAGAGGGCTTTGTTCTCGTGCTAGTCTCCCTCCCTGTGTTCTCCAATTCCTTCTGCATCCTCTTCCAAGCGGTTTCTTGAGCTCTGACAAGACAGACTTGATGGAGACATCGTTTTTAGAGATGTGTGTTTCAGGGTCTCTTACTCTGTGTTATATCTCGCTATGAATCTTTGTATTCATTTTCTCCTGCTATAGAAGGAAACCTCTCTTATTGTTGAATAAGGCACCAATATATGAGTACAGCAGAATATCATTAGGAGTCCTTTCATCACTACATTTATTTATTTATTTATTTATTTATTTATTTATTTAATTTATTATTTGGTTTTACCTTATGTCTCTGGGCTATCTATCCTCTGGTTCTTGGTCACTCAAGCACTGCTGAGTATGGATTCCACCTCATGGCGTGGACAGTATGTCAAATCGATATTGGTTGGTTACTTCCACAAGGTTTGTGCCACCATTGCCTGCACATATTTTGCAGGCAGGACAGATTATAGACAAAAAGTTTTGTGGTTAGTTTGGTGTTGATATGTCTCCTTTGGCATAGCCTTCTAGCAGTCATGGGAGAACTGGGTTTACCTGAAAGGGGTGGGATTGGAAATAAAAAGGGGGTGAGAGAAGAATAAAGCAAAGACAAAGGTTCTGATCAAGGCTCAAAGTTTAATAATAAGCTTTGCATTTATAAAGGGAAAACCGAACCACACAAAACCCATCCCCTGCTTCAGCTGGAGTATGTTGTAGAGCAAGGTCAGTGCAGGCAGCCAAAACAGCTAAGTTCCCATGAGAACCTGCAACTGCAGCCAAGAGAGTTGTCCAGGTTGGTAAGATCTGTTGTGGCAAATGTTCAAGGTCTGCTTAACCTGCTCAAAACTAGGAAGGTTATACTTTGGTAGCCTACAGACTTTCCTCTCAGGTCAAAAACACTATAAATGGAGATAAAGGTTCTATGTAGGCTCCAGCTTGACCTCTCTAGTTGCAGAGAGTTTTTCGCGAATTGGCTTTGGCAATGGGGCCATACTGTTAGTTTGTGGAGAGAATTTATTGCATTGGCGACAGCCTAGGTTGTCTGGGGATTTCCACAGGACATATTCGGCCAACAACTCAGTTGAATGTAACCCAGCCCTTGCAGTGGGAGCTTTGTTTGCTGACAAGAGATTGCCAGTTGAGGTTCTATCTTCCTCATTATTTGGAGACTTCACTAGCATTACCTCCTGTCATGGTTTGTCTATGTTCAACCCAGGGAGTGGCACTATTAGAAGGTGTGGTCTTGTTGGAGTATCTGTGTCACTGTGGGTGTGGGCTTTAAGACCCTCATCCTAGCAGCCGGGAAGCCAGTATTCTGCTAGCAGCCTTCAGATGAAGATGTAGAACCCTCAGCTCCTCCTGCACCATACCTGCCTGGACACTACTATGTTACTACCTTGGTGATAATGGACTGAACCTCTCAACATGTAAGCCAGCCCCAATTAAATGTTGTCTTTTATAAGTCTTGCCTTGCTTTTGGTGTCTGTTCACAACAGTAAAACCCTAAGACACCTCCATATGTTATAGAAAGTTTTTACTGAAGTAGGTTTCCATATCACACCTCAAATGCAATTCAATTCTGTCTCTCCACTCATTCTCTTCCTCAATCCACTCCCTTCCCTTTTCCCACTTGATCTCCTGTTCTTCCCCTGCACCAATCCTCTGGTCTACCCAGAAGTTATAGTCTATTTCCCCCTCACAGGGATATCCAGGTGCCCTCATCCCTTCCTATATGCCTACCTTGTATGAGTCTATGGATTGTAGGTTGGGTATTATTATTTAATGACTATATCCAGATATAAGTGAATACATACCAGTTTATCTTTGAGTCTGGGTTACCTCACTCAGAATGTTTTTTTTTTCCTAGCTCCATCTATTTTTCCTGCAAATTCCACAATATCATTTTTTAACACTTAGATAATACTTCATTGTATAAATATACCACATTTCTTTATCTATTTTTCTATCAAAGGATATCTAGGTTGTTTCTAATTTCTGGCTATTATGAGAAGTACAGCAATAAACATGGGTGAGCAAGTGTCCCAGTGGAGGGATAAAGTGTCCTTTGGGTATAAGGCCCAAGAGTGGTATTGCTGGATCTTGATGTAGATCTATTCTCATCTTTTGGAGGAACCACCATATTGATTTACTTAGAGCTGTACAAGTTTGCACTCCCACCAGCAATGAAGGAGTGTTTCCCTTACTCAACATCCTTGCCAGAAAGAGCTGTCATTTGTATTATCGATCTTATGGGTGTAAGATGAAATCTCAAAGTATTTTTGATTTCACTTCACAGATAGTATGTTGAGCATTTCTTTAAGTGTTTCTCAGTCATTTGAATTTCCTCTACTGAGAATTTTCTGTTTTGACCTGTACCCTATTTTAATTGGGTTATTTTTTTTGATATCAAGTTTGACGAATAACTTAAATATTTCATGTGCTAGTCCTCCTTTTCCATTTTGTAGGCTGACATTCTGAATTATGGTGTCTTTTGCTATGCATAAGAATTCAGTTTCATGGGGTCTCTTTTATTAATTGTTGTTCTTAGTACCTGACTTCTGTTTATAAAGTCTTTTTATGTGCTAATGCATTCAAGGTTATTTCCCACTTCTCTTCTGTCAGGATCAGTGTACTGGTTTTATGTTTAGGAGTTTGATCAACTTGAGTTATATGCAGGGTAATGGGTATGAATCTATTTGTATTTTTTTCAACCTGCAGACAAATAGTTTGACCAGCACCATTTTTTGAAGATACGGCCTTTCTTGCCATTGTGTATTTCTGGCTACTTTATTAAAAATCAGCTTTCCATAGGTGTGTGTTGCCCATGTCTGATCCTATTGATTGACATGTCTGTTGATATCATATGGTTTGTATTATTATAGTTTTGTAGTACAACTTGAGATCAGAATGAGATGAGACATCCCGCAGTGCTTTTATTATTTGGGGTTGTTTTAGGTGTTCTGGTTTTCTTTGTGTTTCTATATAAAGTCGAGATTTGTCCTTTCAAGGTCTGTGAAGAATTTTGTTGGGATTTTGATGGTGATTGCATTGAATCTCTTGATTGATTGATTGCTTTTGGTAGAATGCCAATTTTACTATGTTTAGTTCCAACAATCCAGATCTTTTCATCTTCCCATATCTTCTGATATCTTCTCCAATTTCTTCAGAAACTTGAAGTTTTTATCATGCAAGCCTTTTACTTGCTTGGTTAGAGTTATCGCATGATAGTTTGCATTATTTGAGGCTACTGTGAAAGATTTATTTCTGATTTCTTTTTCAATCTGTTTGTCATTTGTATATAGGAGAGCTACCCAGTTACTTTGATGCAAGGGTTTGTAAAGATTCCTAACAATTTATCTGTTCCATTGCACTTACAAATCTAGGTGTTAGAATATAGACATCTTTGTTGAAGAGGTATTGCTTTGTCTACCAATATCTTCTAAATTTCTTGCTTCTACTGTTTTCCCCACAATAGATCATTCTTCTTCATATGCTAGTATGGTCATGTAAGAACCCATATCAATCTTGATTTATGCTGTTGTTACCAGGGTGAGCCCCGACAAGACTGACATGCCCATGAATTGGTAAAGGACATTGAATTCAGCCACTCTGGAGTTGGTTTCAGCATTGCTTTATTGCATGTGAACAATTGCTTATTTAGTGGAAGCCTATTGCCAGTAGTGGGTTAGCATATTATCTCAGATTGGACAGTGAGTGTTCATATCACCAAGGTCTCTGTGCAGAAGAAGTATATAAAAGGAGATGTGAAGAGTACAGGCTCAGCTGGCCAGCCAACCAGCTACTCACCCTACGTCAGAACTCAGTGTTCTGAATTCTATGTCATGGTGTGCCATGCTTCTTATTTAGAAGCTCAGTGTGCCAGAAAGGCTGGCTGCCAGGTCATGCCTGCATTCCCTCCTACAGATTTGTAATAACTACTTGATTGTTTTCAACTATTTAGAACCAGTGAGCTTCTTATGTTAGTCACATGGTCCTAAAGCACGGGATTCCCACCACTTCTCTAATTTCACCTTCTGCCATACTCTAACTGGCTTCCAGACTGCTCTAGTTAATTTCCTTTGTGTTTAATAAGTATTTCAGTATCTTTCCCTGCTTATGAGACTGACACTTTTGTTGTTTTTGTCATTGATTTTTTTTCCCCAGAAAATTTTCAACTGGACAGTGCTTTCAACCATACTCTACAGCATGCTGTCGATGGGATGGTCACTTGCTGCAGTTATTTTGGTCATTTGATGCTTTTAAACCAGGTTTAACCTTAATAATATAATCTTCCTTTGTGAAAGCTGCTCATGTGTTAGCATATCAATATACTATGGTATATCCTTGCCTCTTCCCTCCAAGAGTATTGGAAATTGAAAAAGTTTGATATTCTGAAAACAAATAGGGAAAGTGTTGTATAGATATTACTTAGAAGAACAAAAGTTTGAATGTTCACTTACCAGCTTTTAAGAAAACTGTAAAATATAGAGGAAAAAGCACAGGAAATTTGTATTTATTTCTATATAAGAGAAGTCTTTGTTCAGACAGCAACGTCTATGGGAGAAGGAATGAGCTTTGTAAATTCTATGAAATGAACAAATATCCCAATAAGTAAGCTCCACAGGATTCAACTTCAAATTCACTTTTTGGGCTAATACACTATTTTATAGATAAAAAGCTAAGGTATTGAGACATAAATTATTTTTTTCTCCAAAGTCACAAACTAATTATAACAATGGGATTAAACTCAGGTACTGTAGCCTGTGTGTCCTTAATTTTAACTGATACTTCACATTAATAGTTTTTCCCATTAATATTGACGTGTGTGTGTGTGTGTGTTAAGGAGTACACTAGCCAAAGACGTACTTTTGGCTTATAGCTGGAGATGCTGTGTAAGAATATCAAGGTGAAAACATAGATCTCATTGATTTCAGCCCTTTGCTCCTAAAGCCTATCTTGGGTTACCCCTTCCAGACTCCGTCCTTCAAAGCAGCTCTGTCCTAGAAACCTAAACTCTTCTTCCTAAACTTGAAGGCTTTTAAAAGCATCGATCCAAAGCCTCTTCCTCGCACGTCTACTTCCATGCCTACAGGCAGTTTGTCTCATCTACTTTTCCAAAGCATAATTCCCCTGCAGTTACTGTGCCTTGTACCGTATGGAATCACCACCTCACAATTATATGCTATTTCCTAACCATTACACATGGATAGAAATATGAAAAGTCATATGTGAATGTTATACATGCTGTGAAAATACAACAAAATATGAAGACAGCCAGCTAAAAATTTTGTTCACCATCTTTTCTATGCATTAATCAATGTGTTACTTCCATCTTTTTCCTATTGTGGTTTGTTTGTGTTTGTTGTAGATGCTATTCCTTTAGTGTATCTGTAGTCAGTACTATATATTTCTGAATGATAAGAGGTCATTTAATATGCCAATTTATTGGCATAGTAAAAATCAAACCACCAGAAATTTAGGATAACATCCCAACCAAGTTCTAAAGCCTATGAGTAGATCTTTGTTGCATTAAAATATTTAGATGAATTCTGGTATTCATATCTCTATAGTTTAAGACATTAAATAATTTATTACTTTTATATTGTTTTACTAAACATAAATCCATAGTTCTGCAGGTATATATTCATTATGAAAATTCACTAAAAGATTGTTGTGGTCATATTGAGGAAGATAATGTACAAAGTAGTTACTTGACATATTCAAATTTTTATTATTGTCTTCACTGGGAATTAATTATTAACAGTATCATTTTAATTAAGGACAATAAATACTTCAAGCACAATTTACTTGGAGAACATTTGAAATGTACTTAAATTCATTTTAGTTAAATTAAAATAAGTGCATATATTAACTTAATACTAATAGTATATAATCTTAATATTTTTGAATTTTTACCTTGAATATTATAGAATATTTCCACTCATTAAATGAGGTCAAGTTTAGTATCATCTGGTATGTGATAGTTGTAGTCTGTTCATATTATTTCATCAGATGTTATATAAATCAAATTGTTAAGTTATCTTTAAAATTAAAATTAAAATTAAAATTAAAATTAGATCAAAATATTTGTTATACTTATTACTGGTATATATTTATTTATAAATATAAAAATTTATTTATATTTATATATTTATACTTATCACTGGTATATATTTATTATATATTTATTTTTATGGAAAGATAAAAATATTATTGCTAATTTTGTGAAAGGAATAATATAAATAAGCTCTACACAACTTATGCTTTTTAAGACCAAAAGGTAGCAATGATAAAATTTTATTAGGCTTATGAAATTCTAAAAGACTGGCTAAAAAGCAGGTAGGCTTTTTGGATAACATGGCCTTTTAAGACCATAGGATTTTTTGAATTTTTCTTTTATTTAATGCAAAATAGTTTTTTTTTCATAGAACATATTTTGATTATGGTTCCCCTTCTCCCAAGTCTTTCCAGATACCTCCAAGTCCCTACCCACCAAATCTCCATCCTTTCTTTCTGTCTTTCATGAGAAAATAAACCAGCATCTAAAAAGATAAAAGGAAAAGATAAAATCAGATCAGACAGGAATAGGATAAAACAAATGAAAAAAAAAACTAGGAGTCAAACACATACATATGTTGTGATACACACATTGCACACAGACAAATTCCCTAGAGGTTGCTTAGTGATAAATGCGATAAAATGTCTTGTCTTCTCTCTTTTTGAGGAGACATGATTGCAATAGAAACACACACCCACAAACACACACACCCACAAACACACACACACAAACACACACCCACAAACACACACACACAAACACACACACTTTTTCTAGTTGAGTCCCGAGTTATTGTGTGTTACATAATGTTAGCCAGGTAATACAGTTGCTGCTTTCCTATTTCTTCCTGTGTATCTGACACATAGGAAGACTGACAAGTGTAGGTGCAAAGGGTTCTTATGAGGGTTAAGTGAGAAAATGCATTCAGAAAAGTGCATTAGAAAGGTCTTGAAGTATATCAGGGCTCACTGATCTTCAGACAAGGTGCGCTGACTTCACAGCCTTCTTCCAACGCGTAACTCATGAGCATTGGCCTGAACTCAGCAGCTCAGCCCAGGGTGTGTGAGTGCGTGAGTGTGTGAGTGTATGTGAATGTGTGTGTCTATGTGTGTGTGAGCATGTGTATATGTGTGTGACTGTGAATATGTGTGTCTGTGTATCTGAGTGTGTATGGGAGAGTGAGTTTGTGTATGAGAGTGACTGTGTCTGTGTGTAAGACTGTGTGTTTGAGTGTGAGTATGACTGTATGTATGAGTTTGTATGCCTATATTTGTATGTGTGTCAGTGTGTATGTATGAGTGTGAGTGTGTGTGTGTGTGTGTGTGTGTGTGTGTGTGCCTGATAAACTAATTCAAGTGTCCCTGAATTTAAAGTGGTGAGAAGGAACCTAAAACAGAACAGCTTTGACAGATACAAATTATGAATGCTTATAAATTGTGACAGATGTATTTGAAGACAGACATAATATCTTACATGTTAACAATATTAGTTGTAAGTTGGACACTCATGTAAGTTGGTTGTTAAATATTAAAGAGTTATGAAAGAGAGATTTGTGTCACAAATTTTTCAGAAGCAACTCCATCGCCAGTTGATGATGAAGAGTATTGTGACAGAGAGAGTGGGAGGAGGCACCAAGTTCAATGCTGTTTCTCAATTCAGTTGGCTGGGAGATTAACCAAGGGGCAAATGATACCATTGCTGCGTATTATGCGTACTAACAATTGCAGGTCAGGTAGGCATACATGGAATATGGCAACTGACGTTCAAGTTATAGCTTTATAAATGTTCTTTTTATCTCAAATGTATTCTACATTTTTTGTTCTTTCAGTGTCAGAATGGCATATCAACGACTTGTTAGCCATAAAAGATAGATTTATTGTGAGACTCATTTTAGAAACTAATAAAGTATTAATTTAAACAAATCAACGAACTATAGATGTATAAAAGAGAACTGGAGAGTTTACAAGAATAGTTATGTCCAAGCATTCTATGTCAGAAGATGGATAATTGATAGTGTGGATGCTGCATTCTTATCCATAACATGCATAATCGCATCAGTGATTAATTCTCAGAACTAAGCTGGTTGGAGAATCTGGAAGGATTCCATTCCGTGGGACATCTAACACTGTTGTGCACTCCTGGGAGGCTGGGGCTTGTAATATTCCCAGTGGTGAGTCATATTTTCCATTGTATTGCAGAGGCAAACTCCAATCCCAAGTCAACTGCACTGGTCAAAGACTGAACCAACCAAAATTTTGCCTTTAGAACAGAAACATCTGAGATGCTCACTGGTCATGTGGCCTAGCTTGTTTGTTATTGGTGTTTTCTTACTCTCTCTATAAAACTATTGGTAAGATCTATATTTTATAGGGAGGAAGATTATTTATAGCTTTCTTCATATTCCAGACATACCGGGGGTTTCAAGTTATAGGGTTGTAGTATTGAACCAGAGCTCACAAAGAACCTTGGGACTCTGAGCAGAATGAGCCCAGTAGGTTCCATGGAGTGTTCCGTTGAGGTGTCTCCACCCTGACATTTACCATAATGATTCTTGCCTCTCTCCCTACCTTGAACTAAGAGAATGACAAATCATATCTCATTAATGATTTGAGCCAGAGCTCTTTGCTCTATCTGGAATCTAATTTTGACCCTGTGGTTTGTAAAACTTCTCTCCTAGGTCAGCAAAGGGTTTTTAGCCACAAGGATCTCCCTTGACCTGACCCTTTGGAAGCATTTGACTAGCTGCCTGTAATCTTCTTCTGTAGTCTGCCTACCATGTTCTTCATCTTCTTGCTTTTTGTGCATCTGTGGTCCTTCCTTCTCACCTGCTGTCCCACCTTTCTAAAATTCTGAACTCCTAGAATTTCTCATGGTGTCCTTTCAGTGATGGTTAATATTAACCGTGAGCTTCACACAACCTGGAATCACCTGGGAGATAAGCTTCTGGACTTGTCAGTCATTATCTTCTTTATGTTAATGAACAGGGGATGATCCAGCGTAATTGTGGTGTCTGGCAGGTGCAAGATGAAGAAAGCCAGCTGAACATTCAGGTGTCTGTTGTTCTCTTCTGGTTGCAGACATCATGTGGCCAGTGCCTCCAGCTTCTGCTCTAGACCGTCCCTGCCATGATGGACTCTCCTGTGAGCCAGAATGAACCCTTTTGCCCCTAAGTGCTTTTGTCAGGGTAATTTATCCTAGCAGCAGCAAAAGGAACTAGGAACATACATGTGAGGCTTCAAAGGCCCATCAGCGTTTTAGACATTCTACTTTCCTTTTTGTTGCTGAGATAAAATTCAGTGATCAAAAGCAGCTTGGAGAGATGCTAATTTCCCCATGCTAAATTAGATGGCTAATTTTCTCTTACACTTCCAGGTTGCATTACATCATTCAGGCACATCGGGGCAGGAATTCAAGGCAGGAACCTGGAACAGAAACTATGGAGGGATGCTGTTTGCTGGCTCACAGGCTTGTGCTTATCTAGATTCCTTATGCAATCCAGGACTACTTCATAGGGATGTTACTGCCCACAGTGTGCTGAATCCTGCTGGATTAATTTGTATTCAAGACAATCTCCAACAGACAGGAGAAAGAACAACCTGGTGCAGGCAGCTCCTCAAGAGAGGAGTTTCTCTCAGGCGACTCTAGCCTGTGTCAAGTTGACTAGTGAACTCATTTCTCAAAATGTTGTGATTACTAATTCAAGTCTTGTCTTGTTTTCTGGATTTCAGTTATGGAATCAAAAAAAAATTTCACCTAAAGAATCCCTCCCTCATAAATATAAATTGAATAAAGCTATCAAATTTATATTTTGAAAACAATCTTCTAGTCATACAGCTTTTCTTAGCCACATTTTAAACTTAAGTACAGTGTTCCTAGCCACAGATAGCACCAACTTCTAAGTTACGATGAAAATTAAAAGACATTGTAAAAGAGGTGATGGACATTATTTGAGACATAGAAGGCCAGAGAACGCATTATTCATGGCTATGGTTAATTATATCATCTACTGATCACTAATTTTATTACTTAAATTCTTTTGGCCTTTTAATTGCTGTTCAAATTAATTTTATGGCACAGTCCTAGTCGTGATTCGTATAAAAGTGTCTGCTACTTGGTCACCATTCCAAGTAACAATACCCATTCTGATGATGTGATTTATTGGATTTTAAGAAATACTAAGCTTAGAAGTAATAGGAAGATTCATACTTCAACTGAGGGAGGAAGCATATGCTATTTGGGAGCCAGAAGAATCCATTCTTTCCTAAAATCGTGTTGTGTACTTCAATCTCAGCACTGAAAACTAATTAATATAAACAATACCAACAGCAGTGAATGTCTACTTCCTGGGATCCCAGATGAGTGTCCCTCCATTTGGAGTATGAATATACTTGCCAGTTGCATACCTCAGAAAGGTAAGACAGAGCACCTGGAGAGTTATCTCATGAACGACCCAATTTCTTTGCCCTCTCAGATGAAGTACATCTCTTATTCATCTTTCCAAAAGATTCACTTTCCCATTCTTGTCCAAACAAGACCTTAAAGAAGGACCAACATCCTAAATTTCTAAACTCTGGAGGCATGGGAACACTTATTACACTATTTCCTTCACAAAGTTAAAGTGTGCTAAGTAGTAAGCTCTAAACAATTAATTATTGACTTTTGTGATAAGAAAAATTGACTATATGGTAGGAGAATCACAAACAGATTTTTTAGTACTGCTATCTACCATAAAGTGTTATTAGCTATCATATGGATTTAATAATATAAGGTACGTTTCACTCACATCTGTCCAAATGAGACCCATTGTTAAATAACCAATAGATCAAATAATAATTTTGTTACATAACATTGTAGGAAAGGTTTTAATGACTTTTGTCAACTTTGTGATATTTTTAAAAGACAGTTCTTTAAGACACCATCAATAAAATTTGTAAGTATGAGAAAACCTCATATTTTGATTGTGATCTTATTTTTACTATTTTTTAACCATACATTATTGTTTCACCTCATAAAAGTAGCTTGCATTAAAAATGAACTATGCTAGACTAATATTTACCTTTTAGAAAGAAGAAAATTCTGTCACCCAGTACCTCATTTCCAGAGAAATACCTAAAAAGACCTATAGAGTGTGGTTATACTTATGTAGGGTATGTAGAGTCAGCTTCATCATAACAGAAAATAAGATGGCAGCTGCCAAGGACCAAGTCCAAAGGAGATGATTGCTGTTTTAATAGGTACAGAATTTGTGATGGGGAGAATAAGCAAACCCTGCGGCTGAGTGTTAGTCATGATTCTCAACAAGAAGAATGCGGTTTGTGCAAATGAGCTGTGCATCCAGGATGATAAAAATGGCAAATTTCATGGTCTGCTTTCACCAGGATGAAACTCGTAGGATAAAAACTGGGGCTTGTTAACCCAGGAGGCTTCAGTCTGGTGTTTGAAAACTGGAGAGACTTGAGTTTCCACACAGAAGGCTCCATCCGGGGTTTATGCTTTGGGTTCTTTTCTACATCTGTGTCCAGCTGAGTCTAAGCCAATTTGACCTGTAATTCATCTAAGCCTTTTTCCTGACTCACCAGATGTAAATATCCCACTGTCCAGTATGGTTCAGGGCAGTGCCATGCCACTATTTGGGGCTCAATTTCACTGGAGCTTTAATGCATAGCTCCCGAGAGAGAGGATGTCAATATTTTCATTTGCTTGATTTCTTTCTTTTTTTCATTACTTTTATTTCTTTTACAGTCCAGTCGTTATCCACCTCCCTGTCTGCCCTCCCACAGTTCCACATCCCATTCCTCCTCCCCTGTCTTCAAGAGGATGTCGTCCCCCCAACCCTCTACCCTCCCACCCTCCCACCTTCCCACCCTGCCCAGCCTCCCCACTCCCTGGTGTCTCAAGTCTCCAGGGTTAGTGGACTCTTCTCTCAAGGAGCATAACTTTTCCTTTCCAGATGACAGTTACTGATGACAGTTAAGCTGATAGATGAGTCCTCCCACCCCTGTTGGCACTGCACCCCTGGAGCTTGTGGCTCAGCTTGGCTGCGACTAGTTTTTCCTTAGCTTGGCTTTTCAAGGCTAGTAGGCATGCTGTTGTGTCCTGCTGTGTGAACTCCCACTCACCAGTCTGCATCCAATTGGGCTAAATAGGTTAATTGCTCAAGGGAATCAGCTCTTCCACTGCCACTGGCTTAACATCTGGGGAGTAAATACTCAGGATGACTCTTGTGAATTTACAGTTCTTTGTAACTGGTTGTCTAATGAAGGAAGATTTGAAACAGCTGCTTGAGAGAGACATGGCAGTGTTTCCTCTTGTATTCCCTGCTAATTGTTAGATGTGTCTGTGTCATTTTAGAACGGGCAGCCTCTAAACTCCAGGCTTACAAGGCCTTCACGCCTTTTTACAGACCTTTGTGAGGAAGAGGGCGCTTCACAGGATGGTTCAACACTAAATGTAAGAGCTGGAGGAAAGCTAGTTTCTTATGAGTTTATCAAAATGAAAGATGGGCAACATTGAGACAGCTTGGCAGTCAAACTTTTAAAGTCAAATCGTCATGACTTTCAGATCTCATTTCTTGACTTGTTTTTCTGTTTGAATAATATTTGTGTGAATTTGGAAAAGGCTTTCCCATTTCCTGTGTTCATTTTGTAATATCCACCTTCCTGCCATTCCCTACTTCGCCTTAGCTATCGATTCCCAGGCAAATAATTGGAATTCCCAGGCTTTCTGTAATTGTAGGTTATTTTTCATTTTTTTTGAATTTTCACTTTTTTTTTAATTTTATGTGAAAGGAATGATATAGTAGACATTCTTTAAACATGGATTCTTTAGCTTACTTTAATTGCTTTCGTTCTCTCTCTGTCTCTGTCTCTGTCTCTCTCTCTCTCTCTCTCTCTCTCTCTCACACTCTCTCTCTCACTCACACACACACACTCTCATACGAACAATGTCAGGCTTCCAATATCTCTAGCTCCT